>NC_052961.1:27959255-27998643 GCF_013358895.1 Oreochromis aureus | reverse complement strand
TCACGTGACAGCTGCCCAAAAATGAAGCCAAAACGTCTCTATCGCCCCCTGGTGTCTGGCTGCAGTATAGGTCATAAACCCCGCCTCCTCCATGTTAGCAGATGGGACTGGGGTCAGACTAAAATAAATAAATTCTTCCCAGATAATTTTTTTCCAAAGATGCTTTCTTTCATTATCAGTAGTTCTCATCACGCTGATTTATGTTCAAAGGGTCTCCTTTCTCATACGTTTGATTCTAATTACTACCACAATGCTGTTAAATTGGAGTGCAACGTCATCATAACAGCTTTGACTGGCAGCTGCAGTCACGGAGAAACTTAGGCATCTCTGTTTGCAGACTCTGGCTCCAAAAGCGCAACAAGTCAGCTCCCACAAGCAGGATATTTGGGCTTCATTTCTGTACAATGGGAGGAAGTGCTGTGGCGTCATCCATGTTTGGAGTCTAAAGTTAGTGTGTTTTGTAGTCAAAAGTTTTGTTGTGTGTCGGAACCAATGACATTGGTCAGAACAATGAGGCAATTACTGAATGTCACGGTAGCTGTCAAAAACACTCTTGTGTTGCAGTGTGCCCTGAAGTCACCATCAGAAACAGCATTGTTAAAGGTGAGACACGCTGTCCTCCTTTACAGTCATGTATTAAACTGAAACTTAAAAAAAAAACAAAAAAACTTTCAGTCCTCCACCTTTTTCTTATTTGTCGTTTTATTTCAGTAAACACCAGTTCACTGATATAGAGACTAATGCAATGCTTTTCAAACACTTGTAGCATGTCTCACTTCATTAGCCAACCCTAACATCAAATGGTCCTTTTTTGTGCTGTGCTTGTGAGGCTCGGGCATAGAAAGGAAAATGACGTAAACTTTCACACAAATGTGTTTAGTCAGTGATGGAAAAAAGTGAATCTTGTGGTCTCTCTTGCCATCCTTCCAGAGCACACCATCAGCATTGCCTTCCGAATGCTGCAGGATACACCCAGGGAGCCTTTTGCTCTCTGGCAGCTCACGGAGAATGACCTCCAGCCAAAGATGGGAGTGGTGATTGACCGTGAGTAATACTGCCTGGACCTCCCCACCTCCTGCACTGCAAGCATGTCTTTGCACTTGTTGCATTCCCTTAATGCTCTACATTGTTCTTTAAAAATAACAGGGAACAGAAGTGAACAGGTTTCTGTAAACTCGCCACCCTGGCGGTGATTTCCAGTCTATTTTTAAAAATGGCTCCAGACTTTTTTTACACAGTCAGTCAAGATTTTTGATAACCATTGCTAAAACAGAAGTAAAGTTAGACTTACCAGTCTCACCTGCTCGTGTCCATACTCATAAAGGAGCATGTCATACTGGTGTTTCAAATAGTTCTTGGATAATTATATAGTTCTCTCCAAATCTCCTCAGTTTAGCTAGAAAATAAACACAGTACTTGTTGGTAGAATTATTATTATTAATTGGTCTTTTGGAGCATTTAAATGCTGATGATAAAACTGATTTTTGGGGGTCAGGTCAGATCTTTCATTGTCTTTGATGGGTAGTCACATGTGGACTGACATGACACACAGCAATCTTCCATAACTGATTTTGCAAGGAGGCCATAAATTAAAATGTGAAAAAGTAACGGGTCTTCATTAATCCTGTGTAACTGAATAATCTCAATATTGTGGCTTTTATGAGAAATAATAAATGACTTTATTATCCTGTGTGTTTGTGTTTTTGCAGCCACCACCAAGCACCTGTTACTACATAGGTGAAGTGCAGGAGCTGACCTTTGACCAGCCGCAGGTCCACACGCTGTTCTATGGCAGTTTTCACAAGGTGAACATAAAGCTAAGAACATAGGCTACCCTAGGCTGAGAGGCGCCCTATGGTAGCTGGGAGACAGATAACCGTTCACACTCACTTTCCCACTGATGGGCATTTTAAATCACCATTTAACCTAACCCCAGTCCATTTCAACCATTTGAACTGTGAAAGGAAGACACAGGGAGAACACGGGGAGAACACGCAACTCCACGCAGAAAGACCTTCCTCCTGTGAGGCAACAGTGCTAACCAACCCACTGTGTATTCCTCTCATCTTATTACTGGCTGAGAATTTGGGAGAAGTTTTAAAGTAATGCGTATCAAAGTAGTCCAGTGTTTGCATATGCATGCATGCACTGCACACATCTTCCAAAAGCTGCTTTGGCAAATGTGTAACAGTGCCACTTTACCACCACAGCGTCAACAAACACAAAACAACTGTGTTTGTTAAACCATTAACAATCAAGTTGGAGCCACGACAGACTGACTCCATGGTGATGATGTTGTTCATTTGTCGGCTGCTCAAAATAATACAAGTGCTGCTCTCCCAAAGTGTGGGGTAGGGTTAGTGTTATGGCCAGCTCATATGATGCAATCTACTGTAAATAACACAAAAGCTTTTAGATCATTTATGATGTGATAATAATACTTTTAAACAATGTCAAATAACACAGTGGCTTGCAAAAGTATTCGGCCCCCTTGAACTTTTCCACATTTTGTCACATTACAGCCACAAACATGAATCAATTTCATTGGAATTCCACGTGAAAGACCAATACAAAGTGGTGTACACGTGAGAAGTGGAACGAAAATCATACATGATTCCAAACAGTTTTTACAAATAAATAACTGAAAAGTGGGTGTGCGTAATGACCGCACACCCCAGCAGTCCAACTGCTTTAAATCCTCAGTACTGTCACTTTCAACGTTTCATTATCATTACTTCAACTTCAATTCTCATGAGATTTTCACCAAAATCAAAACAGACATTTACCAAAAATATATGTTCCCCGAAAGAGTTCTTGTTTCATTTTTCAAAGTTACCTTTCCTTAGTTATTAGGGCACTATTTCCAGAGATGTTGAATGTAGCAGAGTCACTGTTTCTTGATAGATATGGTACATGAAAGATTAAAAATTCTTTCCTTCAATGTTAATGGAATACTCAACCCTATCAAACGATGTATGATTTTATCCAAGATGAAAAAGGAGAAGGCTGATATTGTATATTTACAGGAGATGCACCTAGACGACACAGAACATAAAAAACTACAAAGGATGGGTTTCACTAAGGTTTTTTTCTCATCACTCAAATCAAAGCACAAGAGGGGAGTTGCAATTGTGATATCTGACAGGGTTTCTTTTGAAAAAATGTATGAGGAGAAGGATGAGGAGGGTAGATATATTCTGGTCAGGGGAATGATAGAAGGCTCTGTTTTCACCCTGATCAGTGTATATATTCCGCCTGGCAGCACTTTCTCTTTTTACAAGAAGATAATCGAGTTGATGGTTACTCGGTCTAAAGGATTCCTGTGGAGGTGATCTGAACACACATTTAACCCCAAAACTTGATATATCAAAACAATCAAGCTCCAACAAAACAATTAGTAAAAAAGTGAAAGAGCTGATGAAGGACATGGGTTTGATTGACATATGGAGGGAAATGTTCCCCAATACAAGAAGATATACCTACTATTCCTCATCTCACTCATCATATACTAGAATAGACTATTTTCTTGTTTATAGCAGAGACAGCTCAAGAATGATTGACTCAGACATGGGAACAATAGATCTTAGCGACCATGCTCCAATACATATTGTAGTTGACTTGGAGGGAAATAAAAGCGATACATTATGGAGATTTAACCCCAGCTTACTTAATGATGCTAATTTTAGGAAAGAAATGAGTAATAGAATCCAACTGTATATGAAAGAAAATGATAATGGAGAAAAACATGCAATTGGGCACTTGAAAAGGCACAAATCCCACCCACCTGGAAAGGAGCAATTATATCTCTCATACCAAAGGAGGCCAAGGACAAGAACCAATGTGGGTCATACAGGCCGATTTCTGTACTTAACGTAGATTACCGTATCTATACATCCATAATGGCCAAACGAATGGAAAAAATACTCCCTAACCTCATACATAATGATCAGGCTGGTTTTATACATAAACGTCAAACCCAGGATAACACAAGACGCACTTTACACATAATGAACCATATACAACAACATACAGAGCAGGCTGTGATCCTCAGTCTTGATGCTGAAAAGGCATTTGACTCTGTTTGCTGGTAATACCTATATAGAGTTTTGCATAAATTTGGTTTTGATGAACTAATAATAAATAATGTAAGGGCATTATATGATAATCCATCTGCAAGGTTTAGAATCAGTGGCCACCTAACTCAATCTCTAACATTGGAGAGGGGAGTGAGACAAGGCTGTGCCTGGTCTCCTCTCCTCTTTGCTATTTTTCTGGAACCACTTGCCCAACATATTAGACAAAAACAGAAAAATCGTAGGTATTACAATAAATGATGTGGAACATAAAATAGCATGCTATGCCGATGATGTACTCTTATTCCTAAAAACACCTGAGGAGGCTCTGCCAGAGGTAATGAACTGTCTTAAAAACACGGGCCCAATGACAGGATACAAACTGAATCTAAATAAAACTGAAGCTCTTCCCTACAATTATAGTCCATCCGAAAAGCTCAAACAAACATACCCATTGAAATGGACCACAGACTCAATTAAATATTTGGGGGTAACACTTACTAAAGATACAAGTAGATTATTTGACAAAAACTACAACCATCTATATTAAAGGATCAAAGAGGACCTCACAAAATGGAATCATATCCCATGTTTGAGCATAAGCTCTAGAATAGAAACCATCAAAATTAATGTTTTACCAAGATTTCTATGTCTGTTCCAGACCCTCCCACTCCAGATTAATCAAAAAGACTTTACTGAATGGGATAAAACGATTTCTAGATTTATATGGCAAGGGAGACGACCCAGAATAAGATACAAAACATTGCAACTGCCTAAAGCGAACGGCGGCTGGGGCCTCCCGTGCTTAAAAAAATACTATACTTCAGCAATGATTAGGGCCGTGTTGCACTGGTGCGATCCCTCATATAAAGCAGCATGGAAGGAAATTGAAAGCAAAACAATATCCAATATGCATATACAGGCAGTTCTAGCGGATCAAAATCTACAGGACTACGTTTCCAAAATAAGAAATCCCTTGGTAAAGGCCACACTAGGGGTCTGGAAAACGGTGGTAAAAGAAAATAAGCTGGAGAAGGATATAAAAATATTAAAATGGTGTGCATACGATTCGGAATTTACACCAAATCAAATGGACCCTAGTTTTAAAAGCTGGATAGATAAAGGAATTACATCGATGTGTGGTATAGTAAAGAAGGGTGAAATCATGAGTTTCCAAACTCTAAAGCAAATGTTTCATTTAGAAAACCAAGACCACTATAGATACCTACAGTTAAGAAACTTCTACACCCGAAGCATCAAAAACCAAACATCCACTACTGTGAGGCCACTTATCCAACTCTTTGTAAATGCTTATAAGACAGAAATTAAGAAAGGTGTAATCTCACAAATATACAACAGTCTTCATGATCTCAGCAATTATTCAACAAAGTATATAAAAGAAAGATGGGAGAAAGAAGGAGGTCAGGTAATTACAGAAGAGGAATGGCAGAACATTTGTTCCTTTCATTGGAAAAGTACAAAATCACATGTATGGAAGGAATTCTGTTGGAAAAGTTTTGCTCGTTTTTTCATTACCCCAGCTATAAAGGCACATTATGATGAAGGAAGTTGTGAATGTTGGAGGAACTGTGGCTCAGAAACAGCACATCACTACCATATATTTTGGGATTGTAAGAATATCAAGAACTATTGGAGAGAAGTCCATAAAGCGCTGCAAAACATATTTGGTACATATTTACCCTTTGACTTCAAATCCATATTCTTGGGGTACATATCCCCAGACATAAAGGATATAGATAAATACTTATTTGGTGTGCTGCTGGCTGCAAGTAAAAAGGCACTGACTAAAAGATGGTTGACACAGGATCCACCAACATTAAACAGCTGGATTGATGTAACTTTTGAAATTTACAAGATGGAAAAGATTACTTTTTTAGTGAATTTTGATTATGAAAAATTCGTAAAACACTGGGGAAAATGGTTCCGCTATATGAGTCCTATAAGGCCAGATATTGCTGATACTCATCATTGAAGGAATGGCCAGGTACTTTTCTTGCTTGCTTACTTTGTTTTTGATAATAACATGTACTAATGTTATGTCACCATCTGCTACCGAAAGTGTTGGTTCTACAAAAAATGAACAAACAAACAAAACAACACAACCCCACCATCACCACCTGGATGACAAATATTTTCCTAAACTAAAGAGCAGGAACAGTGGCTTACTGGTTCAAATAACAAATAGTCCAGAATATACCCTTTTTTTGTGACTCATCTTTGGAAACTGCTGCTACTACTGCTTTGACTGGTACACAGTTCAAGTGAAGGCTCAAAAGGACCTGTTTACATTAGCATAAAAACTATAACCCTTTTTTCATGTTTATTCTTGTTTTTAAATCCTTGCGATTGTGATTTTCAATTTTGATCTTGTCAATTTCGTCAAACATTTTCATAAAAGTGTTATGAAGAGTTGTTCCATGTAGTATGACGGAAAACATTCCGACCGTATTATAGACCAATAAACTAAATAAACAGACTGTTTTTTGTTAGTACTCTGACTTTGTGAGGCAGTACAGGTATTCTTACCACTGCGGCTGAGTCCTGGTCCCTCTGCCTTGAGAAGGATCCACTTTGACCCTGAACGGTGTCATTGGAATAGCCTAAACCCAAACAGCCTTTGTCCTGATGGCAGAGGACAAAGGCTGTGTTAGCATGTTACCTTTGCAGGTAATGCTCTACAGTCATTTTTAGCCTCAAACAGCAGGTGGGTTGAATAAGTTTCCCTGTAATATGTTTCCCAGGGTCGGAGACCTTCACCTTGTTTGGATGACAGCCTGCTCCGATATTCATCTGTGGGCACAAACACCAAAACTCAAGAGACTTTTCAGTGAGAAGAAAAGACAAACCCTGCATGCCAGAGTGAAAGTGAGAGTGTGTGTGAGTGCATACTCACCCTGAATGGACTCTCAGTCTCCCCAGGAGACCATCACAGTCTGCTTCACAGGCTTACGTGGGGTGTAGGTGCAGGTGTATGTGCTGTTGCCATTATCCTTAACCTGGACATCCACAGAATTGACTTCACCATCCTGTGCAGAAGACAAGGGATTAGTTCTATCAGATTTAACACACCGTAGTTTTCGGACCATAAGGCGCACTGTTGATGAACAGGTCTGGTTTCATACATGAGGCGCACTGGATTATAAAACGCATTAAGCGAAACAAAACAGTCAGATAAGTCAAACTTTACTCGACTCTTTCTTCTAGCTTCCTCTACTTCCGTACCATTGATTCATTAATGTTGAAATCTCTCACAGCTGCTCTATTCTCATGTTCTACTGCGTGACTGACAGCCTTGAGTTTGAAATCCGCTTCGTAAGCATGTCTCTTAACAGGTGCCATTTTGGGGTCCTTATCCACACACGATACAGTAATATTATGTTGAAGCGCAGTGCGTATCACTCCGCGAGGCTCCTGACTACGTAACCGTGACGCTCCGACAATCCATCAAGCGGTGCGACTTCGTAGCTTACCAAAGTCGTACTAAAACATTTTTTGACAGACTTTTGAGCGCCGTGTATTACATAAAATCGGTTCAAGGTCAGTAAGCACAACCAGAATTCATACATAAGGCGCACAATTAAAGGATTTTAAGTGCGACTCATACTCTGAAAAATACGGTACATGCAATATATTTAACATATTTGTGGTCATATACAAAGCCAGATATACCTGGGCTATAATTTTCAGAGGAGCTTTTCCTCCTTGCTTGGCATCAACTGTGAATTCAGTGGGTTTTCCAACAGCCAGACCACTGCTCTGAAGGCCTGGACCGTACGCCTTAACCCTAGAGAAAACTATTCTAAACAAACAATTAAAAAAGGAACAAGTCAAAGATCTACTACAGCCAAAGAAGATCATTTACAGACTATAGTGCTGTGAAAAAATATTTGCCTCCTTTCTGATTTCGTATCTTATTCCATATTTGTCACACTTACACGTTTCAGATCAATACATTTATAATATTAGACAAGAATGTGTAATATTAAACGGCAGTTTTCAAGGGGAAAAAGCGATCCAAACATACTTGGTCCTATATGAAAAAGTAATTGCACCTAAAACCCGATACCTTGTGTGTCACCTCTGACACCAAGAACTGCAGCAAGCGTTTGGTGCTAGAGGTCACATTTTGAGTTTGTGAGGATATTTAAGGTAGACACACGTAGTTAGCGGCAGGTGTGTTGTTGATCGAGAAGGCTTAGCCTCCACAGGAGAGCTTTCAGCCATGAAAAGTGTGTCCATCACAAGCCCACCACCATGATCTCAGGTCTTGAGGCAACAATCATGAAAACTAATCTTAACTGAGAGTGTTGGATGTCCTCATTGTTGCAGAGCACATGGACAGCATACTCACCTGGTTCTGTGGGCCCGCAGCGCATGTCACACCATCCATCACCCTTGTCATCACATTCAATCTTGGTCTGAGAGAAACCTGAAGAGAAATAGAGCAACTTCAGAGAAGAAACTGAAGCTGATCAGCACATGCTTTCAGGACCCCCCTTGTACCAACATTGTCTCCAACAGCCTCCACCACAAAGTCAGCAGATTTACCAACAACGCCTCCTTCCAGTCCAGGACCCCAGGCCCTCACCTTCTGCTGGCCAGCCTCAGTGCCAATCTTAGCCTCCATGGGACTAAACAGAGCATAGAATGATCAGTCACAATGGCAAGTTGGAGTATTCCAGTTATTGTACTGTTTGCATGCCCATGTGTAGCTGCATGGAATATGTTCCAGGTGTGGTGGGCTAATACTCAAATCCATACACACCATCGCCAACATCTTTCTGTTTACACAAACCCTCAAGACCCTCTGTGAACACAGCAAAATGCCTTTGCATTATTTCTTTTAATCAAGTCTTATCTGATCATTTGAGGAAGAAAGAAAACACAAGCGTCCCCAGTCTGTTTATAGTAAAACCAGAAACCATAAATTAACAATTCACTTTAATCATGCATTAACAATTTGTTGGCCGCTTAGAACAACATTTAAAAAACAAAAAAAAACATAGCTCAGAGTATAAATCCCTTTGAGGCAATAATAATTTTAGGTTACTTTACAAAGTAAAAAGAAAAACAAAGGTACATTTTAAAATCCTTTGTTTATGGACAGAATTCTTCCTGTTGGACACAAGAAGCAGACTCCAAAAAACCTTTGAGACTCTGCAGAAGTCTGATTAGGCTGCTGTTCATGCAACTGGCTCACTGTGGTGTGATAACAGTGTACTTCTTGCAAACAGTTTGCAACAAAAAACTGAACGTCCTTCACATGATCCAAAGTGGGCCCTTCAAACAGTCAAGCACCTGGAACTGTTTGTGTACTTAATAATATACTGGTGAGCTTCTCTAAGTTACAGTAGCTTGTGTTAGTATGTGTACACAAGGACATAAACGTTCAATGGTGAAAACACACAGTAGAATAAAATTGTAAGACGTCATCAGTTGATGCAGTTTAAGGACACTTGTTCTTATGTGCAGTCTCACCTGGAGCTCACGTTTCTAGTTCATGACCAAAGATTCTTCAATTAATAGTTTAAAGATGTCCATCAATGCACTGCTAACTGCTCTTCAACCTTATAAAAATCAACATGCATTTTGAATAAGAAACACTTTGACAAAACCAAAAGCTTCACTGTGCTTAGTGATTTATATGTCTAAAAAAACAGGTTCAGTTTGTAACTGAGAGAGCGGCTCGGTGGCGCTGAATTAGATTTCCAATAGAAACACAATTTCATATGTTGTAGTAACAACACACTGCCACAAGATGGCAGCCTAGGCCTACTTTACCATGCTGTTCCAGTAAAAAAGAAAAAGTGACAGAGCCTTGAAAGAGTGACAGAGACACTTTTTATGAACTCATCTGTAATGTGTCACCTTTTCTGTAGAATGAAGAAGTGCTTCCCTTCTTTTAAAGCAAATACAGGCTTACAAAGATCCTCTAAACATGTTTCTGAAATAATCCTAAACACAATCATTAAATCAAAAATGCAAGAAACAATTTATTGATCCTGAACGATGTCCCCGACCAGCAGGCTGCAGTCAGAGTGAGTCAACAGAACTGTCAACACCCGTGGAGCCTGGCCAACAAGACAGGATTATAATGAAATACAGTACAAGCTCAGGGCAGCACAGGCTTAAGCAGATCAAGGAGGAAATCGGGTAAACCCTCCAGCAGTTATTTCTGTGTCCATTTTGGGTTAAAAACAAAAAACACGTCATAACTACCTGTGGATGCTGGCTGAGCCTCTGACGGTTGAGTGATATGTCATTAAGCAGGTAGTCAGAGTTCTCATTGATCAGTTCCTTGAGGGAAGCGTATCCACAGACCTTATTGATGTTCCATATGGAGCTCAGCGCCGCCTGGCTGACCAGCAGCGTCTCCTCACCAGCTTTCTCCAGCACAGGATACAGCCAGGTCGTCAACAAGGGACGGAAATCGCGGCCCAGCGCCTCAGCACAGCAGGCGAAGGCCTCCAGTTGGATGCACAGCTGACAGATGTTGCTGTTGAGCTGGTGGATCGTGGACGCAGATGTTGATGATGAAGGAATCACTTGGAGAGAGCCGGCATCACTGTTGCATATGGAGAGGAGTCTGGATGGACTGAGCAGCTACGCAAAGAGACAAAACACATGTTAATGCACTGCTTTTTAGCCACTTTTACACATGCACTGCAGCTCTGAAGTTTTCAAGATATTATCCATGCACGTGAGAACGCAAATGTCTGACACAGTTACATCAGACATTAAACAGCCTTTAGCCTTCCTGCTCCTGAAAGCCTGTATTATATCTGACTGTGCTCATGTGGGGACAGCACAGATCAGCCTTTCTCAAAGTCAAGAGTGGGGCCAATTTAGGATCTTCACTCAAATTTAAAATACAAGGGAAACTGATGTATTTCCTTACATGAACAAAAACAACACATGCTGTTATAAAATGCTCATCCTACGCAGTCATATGCAAAGTGTTAAAATCAGTGTGTGATCCACCTGCCACTAAGAGATATTATTTCTCTTTGGTAGATGGAAAAAATATAATCAAACTCACTGTCAGTAGCTACAACAGCACATTTGTTATAATATGATGAATCAAGCATTTAGATATTAAATAGTATTGAGGGAGACAGGATCAAATACAGTGGGGCAAAAAAGTATTTAGTCAGCCACCAATTGTGTGCAGGTTCTCCCACTTAAAAAGATGAGAGCGGCCTGTAATTTTCATCATAGGTGTACCTCTAACTTGTCTGAGTTTTAAAGAATTGATTTGCAAATTATGGTGGAAAATAACTATTTGGTCACCTCATTTTTTGCCCCACTGTAAGTGTAAACTTCTTTATATTCCTTTTCGACTATGTCAACTGTGTGATATACTAAGATATTTGTGGCAACTCGATGTGCTTTGTCCACTTTTATTATCGCATTGCTCTGTTAACCAAAGAGAATACCTCAGTTCATTGTATGTTTGACTATAATTTACAAAAAACTAAAACATGATTTCACATCGTTTCTACAATAACTGTCATCTGAGCCCACAAACTCAACAGGACAGTGCTTACTCAAGTCATGGCTCAAGTGACTTGAAGGGCCGTTTTCAAAGAAAACTTAAAGCGTATAAGCAACCAAGGGAGTGAGTCCTACCTGGCCACTGGACAACATTCAATGACAGTGCACTTGCTGGCATCTCGGGTGGGCAGAGCCCTGATTCAGTAGGGTGAATAAGGGATCTCGTCTCCTCCGTACTTAATGAGTGTGGTGTACCTGTCAGTCATGTCTGGTACATAAGACACCAGGTAGGTCCCATCATGGTTGTCACAGATATTTGCTTCTTGGGCTTCCCGTCTGGGTCCTTCAGGAGAAAACAAAAACTGTTACCTAAATATCAACACTTTGGTTACATTATTGTGTGGTCCGCGTTCATGCACTCACAGCGATCTACACTGCCAGCAGTCCCTCGCCTGCATCTTTGCCATCAATGTTGAACTTCACTGGCAGAGAGCTGGGCACTCCAGTGGTTTTAAGGCCGGATCCACTTGCACGCACCTTGCTGGCATCATGGGTGGGCAGCACCTTCACCTTGTAAGGGTGGACAAAAGGGAAGAGAAGAACAACACGCTCACAAATGAAAGGAGCCTCATTTACAGAACCCAGTAAACCACACAAAGACTTTTCCATTTTTAAAGCTGGCCAGAGTGCAACACTGTAACATGTAACACCTAGAAGGTTCAGATGGTTGCAGTACTTTGCTCATTTGGATCAAAAGTTTGGGGGAAAATCTTTCATTAAATCAAGTGATTGTAATGCTCTTGCTTCCGTTGTGTAGTTAACCATCTATCATTTTAGATGTTTCATTAGCAGCCTGATGAAATTAGCTGTGTCGTTAGCCCACTTCAGCCATCCAAACAGATGACCATCTAAGGTGAATTATGCAGATCACTAGCACAGTACACAGATTACCACTTCTTATTCCAGCCAGACTTCTTGTTACTTCATTCTAATCATGCAGTAACAACAAAGATTTATTCCTACTGGCTTTTTAAAATGTGCTTCTTCTATTCTAGAAAAACAAAAACATGTTATCACAGGCTTTTGTTTTTTTCAATGACATTTGTGTTGGCTGTGTCAGTTGCAGGCAAACATTTATCATAATGGTTAGATATTAGGAAATAGCTTAAAATCAGTGCATATTTAACTTGTTACACTGCCTTAATGTTGCCTGCATGGGATCTCCTCATCAGCATATGACTGTACCCTGGATGATGATATGTGAGGAGCTTGAACTTGATTCGCTAACACAAACTAATTTAGCTAGCTTAGCACACATGTCTTGTGGCAAGATATATGCACCTAAATGCTTTAAGTCATTGGCTGTTCTGCCAAATTCCCACCAACCTGCAACTTTGTGAGCTGACTGTTTCGGGATTTTCTGTTTTAGACAACAAAAGAAAAGAAAAAGATCTACAGATTCAGGCTTTTCCTTACCTGTGGTAGTCGCATAGAATGACGTCACTGACACTGGTTTAATATGAAAACAAACTTTCTCAAACAAAAAAACAAAAACAAAAAAAGAAGAAGTGAGTCGGCGTGTCATCTTTACCGAGCACCATACATGTTTTGCCTCACATTAAAATTATTATTTTTCCTTTTCAAAAATAATTTGTCTTCAGAGAAGTCAAATATATCAAATTTGCACGAATTCCACGGCCCGGCAGGTGGCGCAGAGCACTTGTCGCTGGCCCCTGGCAGGTTGAAGCACAGACAGTCGGTGGTTCGAGTCTCGCTCGGTCAAAATCATCTCTGTAGCTTCGGCCTGCTAGCGGGATTCCTGGTCTGCGCAGGGAATCCCGAGTTTTTTTTCTTTCTTTTTTTTTTTCTTTTTTGGGGTGTTGGGGCCTTTATTTAGAAAGCTGGGACTATCTCCGTTGTCATGGCTACCAACAACAACGCCAGCTTGGGGGAGAGCAGAGAGCCGATAGCCGATAAGCACAGACTCATTCATCCTTTCTCCACTTTCTTTTCACAGCTGCTGCTGACGCTGGGACTTGTGTGGCTTTGCAGTTTTTGCCTTGTTGGGAGCTTTTAAGGACCAGCCTTGAATTTTACACATTTGACGTCACTGACATTGGTTTAATATGAAAACAAACTTTCTCAAACAAAAAAACAAAAACAAAAAAAGAAGAAGTGAGTCAGCACCATACATGTTTTGCCTCACATTAAAATTATTATTTTTCCTTTTCAAAAATAATTTGATTGATATCATGCCTTGTATGGTGTCAGGAAGACACACACACATATGCATGTCTTAACCGTCACGTGGTTAAGTGAATTGTGTGTAACCTCTGTTGTCAATAAAAGAGTGAGGCGGACGCAGAGGAGCTGGAGTTGCTTGGACAGGCGAGTGGCAGCTCTGCTCTCCGACGCTCCCCTTGCAAGTAAAACGTACTGAGGTGTCTGTGTGTTTGCTTTCAGTAACAGTTTCTGTTTACCAGCAGGGTTGACTTAAACCCAACAGAATCATTCATTGTAAATTACTTCTGATGTTTGAGGAAATATCTACACAGGTATGCAGAAACCCACTTTTACTAACAATCACTCCTGTATATTGTAATCTTAGACTGTGATTCTGTGTCCAAGTTTATCAGGTCAGATGGATAATATACGAGTAGAAAAACCTTTCAAAGAATAAGCCATTCCAGATGAAAATAGCATAGCTCAGGTTTTGTGCAACTGCATTTCATAAAGTGAAAAGCATTGTTCTCATCAAAGGAAGCATTACATTTAGAAAGTTTGGGGTCCTGAGCAATGACTTTTTGGGTTCAAAGGGATGAAAAGCTGCTGGAGTGTGTGCTAATGTCTGTAGAAAAAGGTTTTTATACAACTGGACGTGTCACTCTCTTTTCAGGAAAGTGCAAATTTGATCTAATCATATTAGAAATGTTGTGTTTCAGACACAGATGTTGCTAGATTTACTATTTTTGAAGCGAGTATAATATTTTGTATAAGGATGAGGGTGTTTATGTATGAAACTGGAACAAAAAGTGAAGATTTCTTACACCGTGGTGCGTAACTCCCTACAAACAAAAGTGCAAACTGGGTCCAGTTATGTCTTGATGCATGCTCAATCATCCAGGTAACTAAATCCCAAAAGGTTCATTCTGTTAGATGAGATAAGACTTTATTGATCCCACGGCGGGGAAATTTTTTCCAGCTCTTTTGCCAGCTCTGTCCTGGACTGTCCGCTGAAGTCCATCGAGCAGGTTGGGGAGGAGAGGATGTTGTCTAAGCTAACATCCATCATGGACAACACCTCCCACCCCCTGCATGAGACTGTACGAGCACTGAGCAGCTCCTTCAGCAGTGGACTTTTACGCCCACAGTGTAGGAAGGAGCGCTACCGCAGGTCATTCTTACCAGCAGCTGTCAGACTCTATAATGCAGCTTAACATTCCTTTGGTCATCTTACTCACCAGCTTGTTAGTTTACTCTACATTTTATACATATCTCCGTACAATTTTCTCAATTTTTCTATACATATTCTGTACATTGTTACCTGTATATACGAACTTCGGTTGCTTACGTTCATAGGACCACCCTGTGTCTTCCTTTTATATTTTATTTTCCCTTGCTGTAAGAGCTCTGTAACACCAAATTTTCTAATCAGTGGGATTATAAAGGTTTATTCTATTCTATTCTATTCTATTCTATTCTATTCTATTCTATGTTTTATATTTGTTTGTATTTTATTTGTATTTTCCTTCTGCTATCTGTACCTGAGCTGAGGAAAAAATTTCCCCGCCGTGGGATCAATAAAGTCTTATCTCATCTAACAGAATGAACCTTTTGGGATTTAGTTACCTGGATGATTGAGCATGCATCAAGACATAACTGGACCCAGTTTGCACTTTTGTTTGTAGGGAGTTACGCACCACGGTGTAAGAAATCTTCACTTTTTGTTCCAGTTTCATACATAAACACCCTCATCCTTATACAAAATATTATACTCGCTTCAAAAATAGTAAATCTAGCAACATCTGTGTCTGAAACACAACATTTCTAATATGGTTAGATCAAATTTGCACTTTCCTGAAAAGAGAGTGACACGTCCAGTTGTATAAAAACCTTTTTCTACAGACATTAGCACACACTCCAGCAGCTTTTCATCCCTTTGAACCCAAAAAGTCATTGCTCAGGACCCCAAACTTTCTAAATGTAATGCTTCCTTTGATGAGAACAATGCTTTTCACTTTATGAAATGCAGTTGCACAAAACCTGAGCTATGCTATTTTCATCTGGAATGGCTTATTCTTTGAAAGGTTTTTCTACTCGTATATTATCCATCTGACCTGATAAACTTGGACACAGAATCACAGTCTAAGATTACAATATACAGGAGTGATTGTTAGTAAAAGTGGGTTTCTGCATACCTGTGTAGATATTTCCTCAAACATCAGAAGTAATTTACAATGAATGATTCTGTTGGGTTTAAGTCAACCCTGCTGGTAAACAGAAACTGTTACTGAAAGCAAACACACAGACACCTCAGTACGTTTTACTTGCAAGGGGAGCGTCGGAGAGCAGAGCTGCCACTCGCCTGTCCAAGCAACTCCAGCTCCTCTGCGTCCGCCTCACTCTTTTATTGACAACAGAGGTTACACACAATTCACTTAACCACGTGACGGTTAAGACATGCATATGTGTGTGTGTCTTCCTGACACCATACAAGGCATGATATCAATCAAATTATTTTTGAAAAGGAAAAATAATAATTTTAATGTGAGGCAAAACATGTATGGTGCTGACTCACTTCTTCTTTTTTTGTTTTTTTGTTTTTTTTTTTTTTGTTTGAGAAAGTTTGTTTTCATATTAAACCAATGTCAGTGACGTCAAATGTGTAAAATTCAAGGCTGGTCCTTAAAAGCTCCCAACAAGGCAAAAACTGCAAAGCCACACAAGTCCCAGCGTCAGCAGCAGCTGTGAAAAGAAAGTGGAGAAAGGATGAATGAGTCTGTGCTTATCGGCTATCGGCTCTCTGCTCTCCCCCAAGCTGGCGTTGTTGTTGGTAGCCATGACAACGGAGATAGTCCCAGCTTTCTAAATAAAGGCCCCAACACCCCAAAAAAGAAAAAAAAGAAAGAAAAAAAAACTCGGGATTCCCTGCGCAGACCAGGAATCCCGCTAGCAGGCCGAAGCTACAGAGATGATTTTGACCGAGCGAGACTCGAACCACCGACTGTCTGTGCTTCAACCTGCCAGGGGCCAGCGACAAGTGCTCTGCGCCACCTGCCGGGCCGTGGAATTCGTGCAAATTTGATATATTTGACTTCTCTGAAGACAAATTATTTTTGAAAAGGAAAAATAATAATTTTAATGTGAGGCAAAAGATGTATGGTGCTCGGTAAAGATGACACGCCGACTCACTTCTTCTTTTTTTGTTTTTGTTTTTTTGTTTGAGAAAGTTTGTTTTCATATTAAACCAGTGTCAGTGACGTCATTCTATGCGACTACCACAGGTAAGGAAAAGCCTGAATCTGTAGATCTTTTTCTTTTCTTTTTGTTGTCTAAAACAGAAAAATCCCGAAACAGTCAGCTCACAAAGTTGCAGGTTGGTGGGAATTTGGCAGAACAGCCAATGACTTAAAGCATTTAGGTGCATATATCTTGCCACAAGACATGTGTGCTAAGCTAGCTAAATTAGTTTGTGTTAGCGAATCAAGTTCAAGCTCCTCACATATCATCATCCAGGGTACAGTCATATGCTGATGAGGAGATCCCATGCAGGCAACATTAAGGCAGTGTAACAAGTTAAATATGCACTGATTTTAAGCTATTTCCTAATATCTAACCATTATGATAAATGTTTGCCTGCAACTGACACAGCCAACACAAATGTCATTGAAAAAAACAAAAGCCTGTGATAACATGTTTTTGTTTTTCTAGAATAGAAGAAGCACATTTTAAAAAGCCAGTAGGAATAAATCTTTGTTGTTACTGCATGATTAGAATGAAGTAACAAGAAGTCTGGCTGGAATAAGAAGTGGTAATCTGTGTACTGTGCTAGTGATCTGCATAATTCACCTTAGATGGTCATCTGTTTGGATGGCTGAAGTGGGCTAACGACACAGCTAATTTCATCAGGCTGCTAATGAAACATCTAAAATGATAGATGGTTAACTACACAACGGAAGCAAGAGCATTACAATCACTTGATTTAATGAAAGATTTTCCCCCAAACTTTTGATCCAAATGAGCAAAGTACTGCAACCATCTGAACCTTCTAGGTGTTACATGTTACAGTGTTGCACTCTGGCCAGCTTTAAAAATGGAAAAGTCTTTGTGTGGTTTACTGGGTTCTGTAAATGAGGCTCCTTTCATTTGTGAGCGTGTTGTTCTTCTCTTCCCTTTTGTCCACCCTTACAAGGTGAAGGTGCTGCCCACCCATGATGCCAGCAAGGTGCGTGCAAGTGGATCCGGCCTTAAAACCACTGGAGTGCCCAGCTCTCTGCCAGTGAAGTTCAACATTGATGGCAAAGATGCAGGCGAGGGACTGCTGGCAGTGTAGATCGCTGTGAGTGCATGAACGCGGACCACACAATAATGTAACCAAAGTGTTGATATTTAGGTAACAGTTTTTGTTTTCTCCTGAAGGACCCAGACGGGAAGCCCAAGAAGCAAATATCTGTGACAACCATGATGGGACCTACCTGGTGTCTTATGTACCAGACATGACTGACAGGTACACCACACTCATTAAGTACGGAGGAGACGAGATCCCTTATTCACCCTACTGAATCAGGGCTCTGCCCACCCGAGATGCCAGCAAGTGCACTGTCATTGAATGTTGTCCAGTGGCCAGGTAGGACTCACTCCCTTGGTTGCTTATACGCTTTAAGTTTTCTTTGAAAACGGCCCTTCAAGTCACTTGAGCCATGACTTGAGTAAGCACTGTCCTGTTGAGTTTGTGGGCTCAGATGACAGTTATTGTAGAAACGATGTGAAATCATGTTTTAGTTTTTTGTAAATTATAGTCAAACATACAATGAACTGAGGTATTCTCTTTGGTTAACAGAGCAATGCGATAATAAAAGTGGACAAAGCACATCGAGTTGCCACAAATATCTTAGTATATCACACAGTTGACAGTCGAAAAAAAGGAATAAAAAGTTTACACTTACAGTGGGGCAAAAAATGAGGTGACCAAATAGTTATTTTCCACCATAATTTGCAAATCAATTCTTTAAAACTCAGACAAGTTAGAGGTACACCTATGATGAAAATTACAGGCCGCTCTCATCTTTTTAAGTGGGAGAACCTGCACACAATTGGTGGCTGACTAAATACTTTTTTGCCCCACTGTATTTGATCCTGTCTCCCTCAATACTATTTAATATCTAAATGCTTGATTCATCATATTATAACAAATGTGCTGTTGTAGCTACTGACAGTGAGTTTGATTATATTTTTTCCATCTACCAAAGAGAAATAATATCTCTTAGTGGCAGGTGGATCACACACTGATTTTAACACTTTGCATATGACTGCGTAGGATGAGCATTTTATAACAGCATGTGTTGTTTTTGTTCATGTAAGGAAATACATCAGTTTCCCTTGTATTTTAAATTTGAGTGAAGATCCTAAATTGGCCCCACTCTTGACTTTGAGAAAGGCTGATCTGTGCTGTCCCCACATGAGCACAGTCAGATATAATACAGGCTTTCAGGAGCAGGAAGGCTAAAGGCTGTTTAATGTCTGATGTAACTGTGTCAGACATTTGCGTTCTCACGTGCATGGATAATATCTTGAAAACTTCAGAGCTGCAGTGCATGTGTAAAAGTGGCTAAAAAGCAGTGCATTAACATGTGTTTTGTCTCTTTGCGTAGCTGCTCAGTCCATCCAGACTCCTCTCCATATGCAACAGTGATGCCGGCTCTCTCCAAGTGATTCCTTCATCATCAACATCTGCGTCCACGATCCACCAGCTCAACAGCAACATCTGTCAGCTGTGCATCCAACTGGAGGCCTTCGCCTGCTGTGCTGAGGCGCTGGGCGCGATTTCCGTCCCTTGTTGACGACCTGGCTGTATCCTGTGCTGGAGAAAGCTGGTGAGGAGACGCTGCTGGTCAGCCAGGCGGCGCTGAGCCATATGGAACATCAATAAGGTCTGTGGATACGCTCCCTCAAGGAACTGATCAATGAGAACTCTGACTACCTGCTTAATGACATATCACTCAACCGTCAGAGGCTCAGCCAGCATCCACAGGTAGTTATGGCGTGTTTTTGTTTTTAACCCAAAATGGACACAGAAATAACTGCTGGAGGGTTTACCCGATTTCCTCCTTGATCTGCTTAAGCCTGTGCTGCCCTGAGCTTGTACTGTATTTCATTATAATCCTGTCTTGTTGGCCAGGCTCCACGGGTGTTGACAGTTCTGTTGACTCACTCTGACTGCAGCCTGCTGGTCGGGGACATCGTTCAGGATCAATAAATTGTTTCTTGCATTTTTGATTTAATGATTGTGTTTAGGATTATTTCAGAAACATGTTTAGAGGATCTTTGTAAGCCTGTATTTGCTTTAAAAGAAGGAAGCACTTCTTCATTCTACAGAAAAGGTGACACATTACAGATGAGTTCATAAAAGTGTCTCTGTCACTCTTTCAAGGCTCTGTCACTTTTTCTTTTTTACTGGAACAGCATGGTAAAGTAGGCCTAGGCTGCCATCTTGTGGCAGTGTGTTGTTACTACAACATATGAAATTGTGTTTCTATTGGAAATCTAATTCAGCGCCACCGAGCCGCTCTCTCAGTTACAAACTGAACCTGTTTTTTTAGACATATAAATCACTAAGCACAGTGAAGCTTTTGGTTTTGTCAAAGTGTTTTTATTCAAAATGCATGTTGATTTTTATAAGGTTGAAGAGCAGTTAGCAGTGCATTGATGGACATCTTTAAACTATTAATTGAAGAATCTTTGGTCATGAACTAGAAACGTGAGCTCCAGGTGAGACTGCACATAAGAACAAGTGTCCTTAAACTGCATCAACTGATGACGTCTTACAATTTTATTCTACTGTGTGTTTTCACCATTGAACGTTTATGTCCTTGTGTACACATACTAACACAAGCTACTGTAACTTAGAGAAGCTCACCAGTATATTATTAAGTACACAAACAGTTCCAGGTGCTTGACTGTTTGAAGGGCCCACTTTGGATCATGTGAAGGACGTTCAGTTTTTTGTTGCAAACTGTTTGCAAGAAGTACACTGTTATCACACCACAGTGAGCCAGTTGCATGAACAGCAGCCTAATCAGACTTCTGCAGAGTCTCAAAGGTTTTTTGGAGTCTGCTTCTTGTGTCCAACAGGAAGAATTCTGTCCATAAACAAAGGATTTTAAAATGTACCTTTGTTTTTCTTTTTACTTTTGTAAAGTAACCTAAAATTATTATTGCCTCAAAGGGATTTATACTCTGAGCTATGTTTTTTTTTGTTTTTTAAATGTTGTTCTAAGCGGCCAACAAATTGTTAATGCATGATTAAAGTGAATTGTTAATTTATGGTTTCTGGTTTTACTATAAACAGACTGGGGACGCTTGTGTTTTCTTTCTTCCTCAAATGATCAGATAAGACTTGATTAAAAGAAATAATGCAAAGGCATTTTGCTGTGTTCACAGAGGGTCTTGAGGGTTTGTGTAAACAGAAAGATGTTGGCGATGGTGTGTATGGATTTGAGTATTAGCCCACCACACCTGGAACATATTCCATGCAGCTACACATGGGCATGCAAACAGTACAATAACTGGAATACTCCAACTTGCCATTGTGACTGATCATTCTATGCTCTGTTTAGTCCCATGGAGGCTAAGATTGGCACTGAGGCTGGCCAGCAGAAGGTGAGGGCCTGGGGTCCTGGACTGGAAGGAGGCGTTGTTGGTAAATCTGCTGACTTTGTGGTGGAGGCTGTTGGAGACAATGTTGGTACAAGGGGGGTCCTGAAAGCATGTGCTGATCAGCTTCAGTTTCTTCTCTGAAGTTGCTCTATTTCTCTTCAGGTTTCTCTCAGACCAAGATTGAATGTGATGACAAGGGTGATGGATGGTGTGACATGCGCTGCGGGCCCACAGAACCAGGTGAGTATGCTGTCCATGTGCTCTGCAACAATGAGGACATCCAACACTCTCAGTTAAGATTAGTTTTCATGATTGTTGCCTCAAGACCTGAGATCATGGTGGTGGGCTTGTGATGGACACACTTTTCATGGCTGAAAGCTCTCCTGTGGAGGCTAAGCCTTCTCGATCAACAACACACCTGCCGCTAACTACGTGTGTCTACCTTAAATATCCTCACAAACTCAAAATGTGACCTCTAGCACCAAACGCTTGCTGCAGTTCTTGGTGTCAGAGGTGACACACAAGGTATCGGGTTTTAGGTGCAATTACTTTTTCATATAGGACCAAGTATGTTTGGATCGCTTTTTCCCCTTGAAAACTGCCGTTTAATATTACACATTCTTGTCTAATATTATAAATGTATTGATCTGAAACGTGTAAGTGTGACAAATATGGAATAAGATACGAAATCAGAAAGGAGGCAAATATTTTTTCACAGCACTATAGTCTGTAAATGATCTTCTTTGGCTGTAGTAGATCTTTGACTTGTTCCTTTTTTAATTGTTTGTTTAGAATAGTTTTCTCTAGGGTTAAGGCGTACGGTCCAGGCCTTCAGAGCAGTGGTCTGGCTGTTGGAAAACCCACTGAATTCACAGTTGATGCCAAGCAAGGAGGAAAAGCTCCTCTGAAAATTATAGCCCAGGTATATCTGGCTTTGTATATGACCACAAATATGTTAAATATATTGCATGTACCGTATTTTTCAGAGTATGAGTCGCACTTAAAATCCTTTAATTGTGCGCCTTATGTATGAATTCTGGTTGTGCTTACTGACCTTGAACCGATTTTATGTAATACACGGCGCTCAAAAGTCTGTCAAAAATGTTTTAGTACGACTTTGGTAAGCTACTAAGTCGCACCGCTTGATGGATTGTCGGGCGTCACGGTTACGTAGTCAGGAGCCTCTCATGGAGTGATACGCACTGCGCTTCAACATAATATTACTGTATCGTGTGTGGATAAGGACCCCAAAATGGCACCTGTTAAGAGACATGCTTACTTAAGCGGATTTCAAACTCAAGGCTGTCAGTCACGCAGTAGAACATGAGAATAGAGCAGCTGTGAGAGATTTCAACATTAATGAATCAATGGTACGGAAGTAGAGGAAGCTAGAAGAAAGAGTCGAGTAAAGTTTGACTTATCTGACTGTTTTGTTTCGCTTAATGCGTTTTATAATCCAGTGCGCCTCATGTATGAAACCAGACCTGTTCATCAACAGTGCGCCTTATGGTCCGAAAACTACGGTGTGTTAAATCTGATAGAACTAATCCCTTGTCTTCTGCACAGGATGGTGAAGTCAATTCTGTGGATGTCCAGGTTAAGGATAATGGCAACAGCACATACACCTGCACCTACACCCCACGTAAGCCTGTGAAGCAGACTGTGATGGTCTCCTGGGGAGACTGAGAGTCCATTCAGGGTGAGTATGCACTCACACACACTCTCACTTTCACTCTGGCATGCAGGGTTTGTCTTTTCTTCTCACTGAAAAGTCTCTTGAGTTTTGGTGTTTGTGCCCACAGATGAATATCGGAGCAGGCTGTCATCCAAACAAGGTGAAGGTCTCCGACCCTGGGAAACATATTACAGGGAAACTTATTCAACCCACCTGCTGTTTGAGGCTAAAAATGACTGTAGAGCATTACCTGCAAAGGTAACATGCTAACACAGCCTTTGTCCTCTGCCATCAGGACAAAGGCTGTTTGGGTTTAGGCTATTCCAATGACACCGTTCAGGGTCAAAGTGGATCCTTCTCAAGGCAGAGGGACCAGGACTCAGCCGCAGTGGTAAGAATACCTGTACTGCCTCACAAAGTCAGAGAGTACTAACAAAAAACAGTCTGTTTATTTAGTTTATTGGTCTATAATACGGTCGGAATGTTTTCCGTCATACTACATGGAACAACTCTTCATAACACTTTTATGAAAATGTTTGACGAAATTGACAAGATCAAAATTGAAAATCACAATCGCAAGGATTTAAAAACAAGAATAAACATGAAAAAAGGGTTATAGTTTTTATGCTAATGTAAACAGGTCCTTTTGAGCCTTCACTTGAACTGTGTACCAGTCAAAGCAGTAGTAGCAGCAGTTTCCAAAGATGAGTCACAAAAAAAAGGGTATATTCTGGACTATTTGTTATTTGAACCAGTAAGCCACTGTTCCTGCTCTTTAGTTTAGGAAAATATTTGTCATCCAGGTGGTGATGGTGGGGTTGTGTTGTTTTGTTTGTTTGTTCATTTTTTTTTGAGGGGCGGGGGGGTTTAAAGCCAACACGCCATCACCAGCTAACAAGCACTGGGTGCTGCCCCTCTGCAAATCCTGTTAATCTAAAGAAAGGAGGAGATGGGAAGTAAAATGGCTCATTGTAGTATTAGGATGACGTGAAGCTCTCCATTACAGGCGTAGCTCGGGCCTGAACAAACCCACTCGTTTCACTGTGAGCACTAAAGGAGCAGGAAAGGGAAACTTGGACTGCAACTTCAGCGGCCCAACCAAAGAAGAGGCTGTGAAAGACTTTGAAATCATCAACAACCACAACCTCGTTCTTCTGGCTGTTATGCAGCATATTAAATGGGAGAATGTGGATCGCTTCCCTTTCCCGTGACAGGGTCCCCTGGGAATTGTGTGACCTACGGTGGAGATCACATTCCCAAGAGCCCTTTCAGTGTCAGCGTGGCAGCCACACTGGACCTTAGCAAGGTCAAGGTGACAGGCCTGGGAGACAGTATGTACCTCTGTCATTGTTCTTGTACATCCACACCTTCTGACACCAAACCTCAGGCTACATAAAGCCTAGTGATAACCTATGAAACCATTATTTGCTTTTAAATGTTTGTCTAAGCATGAATATTTTTACGATGGCTTTTTCCCGCCCTTGTACAGTTGCCAGTATATTGATGCTTTTATTATTTTTTTAAATGAATCTAAGCTTTTCGAGCAGATCAGAGGTGTCAGTGTATTTTCTTTGGTCTCTGTTCTGGCAGAGATAGCTGTTGGCAAAGACCAGCTTGTGCTGCTGCTTGTTTCTTCCTCCCCATTATCACCACAGCTTTATTCAAAGAAGATGATCTGAACTTTTGGCTCGTCTGTCCAATAGTGTAGATTATTGCAGAATTCAGATCAAATTAGGGCCCAAACTTGTGTAAGTAACTTTATGAAGGGAATAAAGGGAACTCTGCCAGCTGACAGCTGAGCTGTGTAAAACCTAAATTACAGTAGACTGGTCTCATTTTGAAGGTTATATGGGCTTATGATTATATTTAGAGATACAACTGTGTACTGTATGTTCTATGTCCTGTTTTTTAGGGGTCTTCTGTGAGGCAACAACAGACTTCCCTGTGGATGCATAAATGAGTTTGCACTCCATGTTTTGAGGGTCATGAGCTGCGCCTGGCGCTAAGGCTGGGCTAAAATATTGCAGGTACACATAGAGTGTGGAGGGTTTTTGCAGCAACGGTTACACTTACACTGATAATGGTTTTCTATAAGTCTACATGCCTGGAAACATTCTGATCAGATGCCTAAACTGAAGCAATAAAAATGCAATCAATTTAATAAGGATATATCTGTGACAATGAAGAACCTGACAACAGCAGCGTTGCAGTTTAGCACGTTTTTATTGGCTTTCACACTGCTCCTGTAGCACACACACCACCCTCTCCTGCGGTCCTGGCAACATCTTTAACAGGGAAGACATGATTAGATGATGGGCTCAGGTGTGTGAGTCAGCCAGTATCTGTTTTGTCTGTCTTAGGAATCTCCTTTGTTCCCAAGGAGATTGGTGAGCACCTTGTTAACATCAAGAAGAACGGTCGTCATGTTCCCATCAGCCCAGTTGCTGTTAATCAGAGATTGGTGATGCGAACCGTGTGCGTGTGAGTGGACCGGGCTGAGCGAGGCCAGGACTTTTGAGCCTACAGAGTTCTCAGCCTCAAGATCCCAGGTGAGATAAGCAGGAACTGATATGTAACATCTGTGCTCAAGGGTCAAAGGGGGGAGGTTACCAGCCTTCTAGTGGAACTGTTCTCTTATGCAGCTGACGCTAGATGATCTTTAGACTTGATGTTTGTATCTCTACATCTCTGTATCCTCAGAGATCAGCATAGCGGAGGGGACCGCTCAGGTGACCAGACCCTCTGGACAGGTTCACAAGGCTGACATGATGGAGGGAGAGAATAACACCTTGTGCCTACTGAGACTGGTGTGCATACCGTGTGCGTGAAATACAATGCCGCACCTGGTTCAAATTTCACATACAATTATACAGTATACACACTTGCTGCTAGATGGTAATCGACTTCAGGAGAACAAGGCGATCTGAGCCTCTACCTTCGACACTGATGGGGAGCAGGTATAAAGGGTAGAAAGTTTTAAGTTTCTCAGAGTCCACGTCTCGGCCGACCTTACCTGGTCCACGAACATTTCCCACCAGGTAGGGAAAGCACAACAAAGGCTGTACTTTCTCAGGAAGCTGCATCAGGCACAATTATCCCAGAGACTGCTAGTAAACTTCTACCGCTCCACCATCGAGAGCCTTCTGACCTACTGCTGCACACTCTGGTTCAACTGCTGCACTGTGGAGGACAAGAGGAAACTGCAGTGGGTGGTGAGGAAAGCAGAGCGGGCAATTGGCACTTCACTAATTCCCCTCAGAGACATTTATACTGGCAGACTTCAGCGGAAAGCCAGTACCATCATCATCAAGGACCCCTCGCACCCTGGACACTCACTTTTCCCCCCTTCCCTCTGATAAACGCTACAGGTCCATCAGGTCAAAGACAAACAGACTCAATAGAAGCTTCTTGTCATGATCCTGGGCCATGTTGGCCCAGCATTCTTAGTAGTTGTGTATTTTTGTATTTTGCTCTTTATTTATGCATTGGTTCCTAGGTTGTTCAGTTAAGATGTTCCTTATTTGGTTACCTTCTGTGTGCCCTTCCGTATCTGTGAACCCTCGTTTCCCCTCCTTGTGTTTTAGTTCATGCTTTCCCCAGCCCGCTGTGTCGTGCACTCGCTCCTCCTGTCTGAACCTCTGTACTTCCTGTTTTACTTTGTCAGTCTCCCGTCAGTGTTGCGTTCACTCCTGCCGTGTCTTGTTATGATTATCAGTGTCACCTGTGTTCCCCGTGTGCTCCCACTTCCCTCGTTAACCCTCTGTGTATTTATGTCTGTGTCTCCCTCAGTTCTGTGTCGCGTTCTCCCTCCTGCTGTGTGTGATTCTCCCCGTGTCTCCTGGTATGCTTTATGATTAGTTTTCCCAGTTTAGTTTTGTATTGTTTGTGATCTGTTTCCAGCAATAAAGCTGTGCTTTTGAGTTCAAGTTCAGTCCCCGTGAGTTTGCGTTTGGGTCCAATCCCTGCCTGCCACACAGCGATTCATGACACTTGTACCCACAGGCTGTCAAACATGCCCTACCTCCACCCTGATTGAAGGTTGGCTGCACTGCCAACACTCATGGACATTACACTTTATCTATAAACCATTTTTTATACTATAATGCAACCAACATTCCCAAATTGATGACATAGCCTTTGTAATAAGTTAATATTCATTTTTTATCCTTCATTTCTCTAGTACATCAAACAAACAGCATGTGGCATTATTTTAAAGACAGAAACATGTACAGCACAGGTAAATATATGGAATCAAGTACAATGTTGTTATAAGTAGTAATATCAATATAAAGCATTTCATTTGTTGAATACAATATTGTGATTAATATCTGAATGCTTTGTGTACTCAGTTTAACTCTGAAGTAACAATGTAAAGACAGGAGAGCATAAAGGACTTCAAAGACACTGGAATATATTTACTGCTATTTGAAATCCAATTACTTGTACATCAATCCTCACTGCTGTCTTCAGTTGTGATCTATAGTTAATAGCTAAGATGGCTGTATACATACTTCTCTATAGAAAATATCACTATAATCCCAAAGAAATAGATAACTAAGGTGAATCTTTATGTGGCCTGAAAACTACATTTAGTGGCAGAACAAATCTGACAGTATGTAAAAAGTGCATCTTGTTGCCTCTTATTGTTTCTGGAGTGGAGTTTTATGAAAAATACTGTGGTTTGTTCAGTGTCCATGAATTACGCATGTGCCCAGTAATTCACTTAATAATCTACATTATGGACTTGGTTATAATACTTATGATCTTGACTTATAACATCTGCGATCATGAAGTAAAGTATTAGGAATAGCAGTGCTAGTATAACGGACAGATTACGCAGCAATGCCGAAAATTATAGCTTTGAAGTGGACACGTGTGCTTTTGGAAATGCCAGTTGACTCAACTGTTTTGTATTTCCTGTATCAGCTAAAGATTACGTAAAGTAAGGGGGGGAGAAGTTGACTGGAATACCCTGCTCAGGTTGCTGCCACTTGCTTTGGTTAAGCAGAAGAAAATGAGTGAGAATTGAGAACACAGATGTTGGATCATAAGCTGTGGCTGAAAACTTTAGCATGGTGCATCAAGCAGTTTTGTGCAATTCTAGAGTAACAGTGTAGTTTTCAGAGTGAACAATGAAATGAAAAGACACCTAAGTAGTGTTGTCTTCTTCATCTTCAATGTTGTGTGGACTGCTAATGGCATGAATGAGTGTGTGCTTATCGCCACAGCCACCCCAAGTCCCACCACGAGTCCCAGTTTCATAAATACAGGGCCCCAGCACCCCGGGAAAAAAAAGAAAAAAAATCGGGATTCCCTTGGGGGAACGCAACCCAGGAATCCCCCTAGCAGACTGAACCTACAGAGTGAGTTTGAAATGTGAGAACGTGTGAGACTGCAGGTCAGATACAGTTACATACAAGCATACAGTACACACTACTGCTCAAAGGTTGGAGGTCAGTTAGAAAAGTCCCTGATTTTAATAGAAAATTGGCTTTAATGTAATATCACATGAAGTTTATCAGTAATGTTTTCACAGCTTTAATCAAATCATTCATCATCCATAAGCTGTGATGGAAAAATGTCTGCAAGCGTGCAGGAGCCCATTTTTAGAGACAATCACTCCTGTGTTATAATGTTAATTGAAGTTTATCAGGTCAGACGACCAATAGATGATAAGAAATATACTCTTACTAATTATTAGAGTTGAAAAGTACTTTGCTAAGCAAAATTAAATGAGGTTAGGCTGGAGATTGAGACGTTAACATAAAAGGTTCAGTTGCTGATGCATGAAAGAAAATAACTTTCTTTTGTCCTTAGACTCATATATACAGTAGTCTGGATGACCGCCATCACATCAATTTTTTTTCTACATATAAGTGTAGAAAACAAAACAAAACAACAAAAAACCCCACACAAAACAAAGAAACATACGTATAGACAGGTATAGTATGTAACTATACATCCAGAGTGGGAGCAACTGTAGAACCAACACTTTCGGTAGCAGATGGTGACATAACATTAGTACATGTTATTATCAAAAACAAAGTAAGCAAGCAAGAAAAGTACCTGGCCATTCCTTCAATGATGAGTATCAGCAATATCTGGCCTTATAGGACTCATATAGCGGAACCATTTTCCCCAGTGTTTTACGAATTTTTCATAATCAAAATTCACTAAAAAAGTAATCTTTTCCATCTTGTAAATTTCAAAAGTTACATCAATCCAGCTGTTTAATGTTGGTGGATCCTGTGTCAACCATCTTTTAGTCAGTGCCTTTTTACTTGCAGCCAGCAGCACACCAAATAAGTATTTATCTATATCCTTTATGTCTGGGGATATGTACCCCAAGAATATGGATTTGAAGTCAAAGGGTAAATATGTACCAAATATGTTTTGCAGCGCTTTATGGACTTCTCTCCAATAGTTCTTGATATTCTTACAATCCCAAAATATATGGTAGTGATGTGCTGTTTCTGAGCCACAGTTCCTCCAACATTCACAACTTCCTTCATCATAATGTGCCTTTATAGCTGGGGTAATGAAAAAACGAGCAAAACTTTTCCAACAGAATTCCTTCCATACATGTGATTTTGTACTTTTCCAATGAAAGGAACAAATGTTCTGCCATTCCTCTTCTGTAATTACCTGACCTCCTTCTTTCTCCCATCTTTCTTTTATATACTTTGTTGAATAATTGCTGAGATCATGAAGACTGTTGTATATTTGTGAGATTACACCTTTCTTAATTTCTGTCTTATAAGCATTTACAAAGAGTTGGATAAGTGGCCTCACAGTAGTGGATGTTTGGTTTTTGATGCTTCGGGTGTAGAAGTTTCTTAACTGTAGGTATCTATAGTGGTCTTGGTTTTCTAAATGAAACATTTGCTTTAGAGTTTGGAAACTCATGATTTCACCCTTCTTTACTATACCACACATCGATGTAATTCCTTTATCTATCCAGCTTTTAAAACTAGGGTCCATTTGATTTGGTGTAAATTCGAATCGTATGCACACCATTTTAATATTTTTATATCCTTCTCCAGCTTATTTTCTTTTACCACCGTTTTCCAGACCCCTAGTGTGGCCTTTACCAAGGGATTTCTTATTTTGGAAACGTAGTCCTGTAGATTTTGATCCGCTAGAACTGCCTGTATATGCATATTGGATATTGTTTTGCTTTCAATTTCCTTCCATGCTGCTTTATATGAGGGATCGCACCAGTGCAACACGGCCCTAATCATTGCTGAAGTATAGTATTTTTTTTTTAAGCACGGGAGGCCCCAGCCGTTCTCGCTTTAGGCAGTTGCAATGTTTTGTATCTTATTCTGGGTCGTCTCCTTGCCATATAAATCTAGAAATCGTTTTATCCCATTCAGTAAAGTCTTTTGTTAATATTAATCTGGAGTGGGAGGGTCTGGAACAGACATAGAAATCTTGGTAAAACATTAATTTTGATGGTTTCTATTCTAGAGCTTATGCTCAAACATGGGATATGATTCCATTTTGTGAGGTCCTCTTTGATCCTTTAATATAGATGGTTGTAGTTTTTGTCAAATAATCTACTTGTATCTTTAGTAAGTGTTACCCCAAATATTTAATTGAGTCTGTGGTCCATTTCAATGGGTATGTTTGTTTGAGCTTTTCGGATGGACTATAATTGTAGGGAAGAGCTTCAGTTTTATTTAGATTCAGTTTGTATCCTGTCATTGGGCCCGTGTTTTTAAGACAGTTCATTACCTCTGGCAGAGCCTCCTCAGGTGTTTTTAGGAATAAGAGTACATCATCGGCATAGCATGCTATTTTATGTTCCACATCATTTATTGTAATACCTACGATTTTTCTGTTTTTGTCTAATATGTTGGGCAAGTGGTTCCAAAAAAAATAGCAAAGAGAGAGAGGAGACCAGGCACAGCCTTGTCTCACTCCCCTCTCCAATGTTAGAGATTGAGTTAGGTGGCCACTGATTCTAAACCTTGCAGATGGATTATCATATAATGCCCTTACATTATTTATTATTAGTTCATCAAAACCAAATTTATGCAAAACTCTATATAGGTATTACCAGCAAACAGAGTCAAATGCCTTTTCAGCATCAAGACTGAGGATCACAGCCTGCTCTGTATGTTGTTGTATATGGTTCATTATGTGTAAAGTGCGTCTTGTGTTATCCTGGGTTTGACGTTTATGTATAAAACCAGCCTGATCATTATGTATGAGGTTAGGGAGTATTTTTTCCATTCGTTTGGCCATTATGGATGTATAGATACGGTAATCTACGTTAAGTACAGAAATCGGCCTGTATGACCCACATTGGTTCTTGTCCTTGGCCTCCTTTGGTATGAGAGATATAATTGCTCCTTTCCAGGTGGGTGGGATTTGTGCCTTTTCAAGTGCCCAATTGCATGTTTTTCTCCATTATCATTTTCTTTCATATACAGTTGGATTCTATTACTCATTTCTTTCCTAAAATTAGCATCATTAAGTAAGCTGGGGTTAAATCTCCATAATGTATCGCTTTTATTTCCTCCAAGTCAACTACAATATGTATTGGAGCATGGTCGCTAAGATCTATTGTTCCCATGTCTGAGTCAATCATTCTTGAGCTGTCTCTGCTATAAACAAGAAAATAGTCTATTCTAGTATATGATGAGTGAGATGAGGAATAGTAGGTATATCTTCTTGTATTGGGGAACATTTCCCTCCATATGTCAATCAAACCCATGTCCTTCATCAGCTCTTTCACTTTTTTACTAATTGTTTTGTTGGAGCTTGATTGTTTTGATATATCAAGTTTTGGGGTTAAATGTGTGTTCAGATCACCTCCACAGGAATCCTTTAGACCGAGTAACCATCAACTCGATTATCTTCTTGTAAAAAGAGAAAGTGCTGCCAGGCGGAATATATACACTGATCAGGGTGAAAACAGAGCCTTCTATCATTCCCCTGACCAGAATATATCTACCCTCCTCATCCTTCTCCTCATACATTTTTTCAAAAGAAACCCTGTCAGATATCACAATTGCAACTCCCCTCTTGTGCTTTGATTTGAGTGATGAGAAAAAAACCTTAGTGAAACCCATCCTTTGTAGTTTTTTATGTTCTGTGTCGTCTAGGTGCATCTCCTGTAAATATACAATATCAGCCTTCTCCTTTTTCATCTTGGATAAAATCATACATCGTTTGATAGGGTTGAGTATTCCATTAACATTGAAGGAAAGAATTTTTAATCTTTCATGTACCATATCTATCAAGAAACAGTGACTCTGCTACATTCAACATCTCTGGAAATAGTGCCCTAATAACTAAGGAAAGGTAACTTTGAAAAATGAAACAAGAACTCTTTCGGGGAACATATATTTTTGGTAAATGTCTGTTTTGATTTTGGTGAAAATCTCATGAGAATTGAAGTTGAAGTAATGATAATGAAACGTTGAAAGTGACAGTACTGAGGATTTAAAGCAGTTGGACTGCTGGGGTGTGCGGGTCATTACGCACACCCCACTTTTCAGTTATTTATTTGTAAAAACTGTTTGGAATCATGTATGATTTTCGTTCCACTTCTCACGTGTACACCACTTTGTATTGGTCTTTCACGTGGAATTCCAATGAAATTGATTCATGTTTGTGGCTGTAATGTGACAAAATGTGGAAAAGTTCAAGGGGGCCGAATACTTTTGCAAGCCACTGTGTTATTTGACATTGTTTAAAAGTATTATTATCACATCATAAATGATCTAAAAAGCTTTTGTGTTATTTACAGTAGATTGCATCATATGAGCTGGCCATAACACTAACCCTACCCCACACTTTGGGAGAGCAGCACTTGTATTATTTTGAGCAGCCGACAAATGAACAACATCATCACCATGGAGTCAGTCTGTCGTGGCTCCAACTTGATTGTTAATGGTTTAACAAACACAGTTGTTTTGTGTTTGTTGACGCTGTGGTGGTAAAGTGGCACTGTTACACATTTGCCAAAGCAGCTTTTGGAAGATGTGTGCAGTGCATGCATGCATATGCAAACACTGGACTACTTTGATACGCATTACTTTAAAACTTCTCCCAAATTCTCAGCCAGTAATAAGATGAGAGGAATACACAGTGGGTTGGTTAGCACTGTTGCCTCACAGGAGGAAGGTCTTTCTGCGTGGAGTTGCGTGTTCTCCCCGTGTTCTCCCTGTGTCTTCCTTTCACATTTCAAATGGTTGAAATGGACTGGGATTAGGTTAAATGGTGATTTAAATTGCCCATCAGTGGGAAAGTGAGTGTGAACGGTTATCTGTCTCCCAGCTACCATAGGGCGCCTCTCAGCCTAGGGTAGCCTATGTTCTTAGCTTTATGTTCACCTTGTGAAAACTGCCATAGAACAGCGTGTGGACCTGCGGCTGGTCAAAGGTCAGCTCCTGCACTTCACCTATGTAGTAACAGGTGCTTGGTGGTGGCTGCAAAAACACAAACACACAGGATAATAAAGTCATTTATTATTTCTCATAAAAGCCACAATATTGAGATTATTCAGTTACACAGGATTAATGAAGACCCGTTACTTTTTCACATTTTAATTTATGGCCTCCTTGCAAAATCAGTTATGGAAGATTGCTGTGTGTCATGTCAGTCCACATGTGACTACCCATCAAAGACAATGAAAGATCTGACCTGACCCCCAAAAATCAGTTTTATCATCAGCATTTAAATGCTCCAAAAGACCAATTAATAATAATAATTCTACCAACAAGTACTGTGTTTATTTTCTAGCTAAACTGAGGAGATTTGGAGAGAACTATATAATTATCCAAGAACTATTTGAAACACCAGTATGACATGCTCCTTTATGAGTATGGACACGAGCAGGTGAGACTGGTAAGTCTAACTTTACTTCTGTTTTAGCAATGGTTATCAAAAATCTTGACTGACTGTGTAAAAAAAGTCTGGAGCCATTTTTAAAAATAGACTGGAAATCACCGCCAGGGTGGCGAGTTTACAGAAACCTGTTCACTTCTGTTCCCTGTTATTTTTAAAGAACAATGTAGAGCATTAAGGGAATGCAACAAGTGCAAAGACATGCTTGCAGTGCAGGAGGTGGGGAGGTCCAGGCAGTATTACTCACGGTCAATCACCACTCCCATCTTTGGCTGGAGGTCATTCTCCGTGAGCTGCCAGAGAGCAAAAGGCTCCCTGGGTGTATCCTGCAGCATTCGGAAGGCAATGCTGATGGTGTGCTCTGGAAGGATGGCAAGAGAGACCACAAGATTCACTTTTTTCCATCACTGACTAAACACATTTGTGTGAAAGTTTACGTCATTTTCCTTTCTATGCCCGAGCCTCACAAGCACAGCACAAAAAAGGACCATTTGATGTTAGGGTTGGCTAATGAAGTGAGACATGCTACAAGTGTTTGAAAAGCATTGCATTAGTCTCTATATCAGTGAACTGGTGTTTACTGAAATAAAACGACAAATAAGAAAAAGGTGGAGGACTGAAAGTTTTTTTGTTTTTTTTTTAAGTTTCAGTTTAATACATGACTGTAAAGGAGGACAGCGTGTCTCACCTTTAACAATGCTGTTTCTGATGGTGACTTCAGGGCACACTGCAACACAAGAGTGTTTTTGACAGCTACCGTGACATTCAGTAATTGCCTCATTGTTCTGACCAATGTCATTGGTTCCGACACACAACAAAACTTTTGACTACAAAACACACTAACTTTAGACTCCAAACATGGATGACGCCACAGCACTTCCTCCCATTGTACAGAAATGAAGCCCAAATATCCTGCTTGTGGGAGCTGACTTGTTGCGCTTTTGGAGCCAGAGTCTGCGAACAGAGATGCCTAAGTTTCTCCGTGACTGCAGCTGCCAGTCAAAGCTGTTATGATGACGTTGCACTCCAATTTAACAGCATTGTGGTAGTAATTAGAATCAAACGTATGAGAAAGGAGACCCTTTGAACATAAATCAGCGTGATGAGAACTACTGATAATGAAAGAAAGCATCTTTGGAAAAAAATTATCTGGGAAGAATTTATTTATTTTAGTCTGACCCCAGTCCCATCTGCTAACATGGAGGAGGCGGGGTTTATGACCTATACTGCAGCCAGACACCAGGGGGCGATAGAGACGTTTTGGCTTCATTTTTGGGCAGCTGTCACGTGATCCATGTTGCTTACAGTCATTGGTTAGTATCATGGTTGCTAAGCAACCTGAGCAGCAGGATGAAGGCATTGGCCGGATGTACCTTGAATTGGAACAGGTGTCAGGAGCAGGAAACGAAGCCGAAAGAGCGCAAAAGATGGAGACGCAGGTACCTTGGCAAAACAGAGCAGAGTTTAAAATGGTTAGGGAGTACCTGTACTCAAAGGACCCCTGTCTGCAGAGGTTTGCGTTGGAGAGGACCTCGGCTTGGGGGGCCAGGGATGCCGACAGCTCCCCCGCGAAAGTGATAGTGGACTGCACAGCGGACCTGGCGCGGTGCCACTTGCGGGACTCGTCCGGAAATCTGGACGGAGAATCACTGCGCATGATGTACGTGATGGCTATTATCAGATTGGTCAATCTGATCACCGAGGTGATGAAAAAGGTAACAATCCCAGGCAATGGTCCCTCTAATTTTTCATGTGTCTGAGCGAACACACAAACTCCCTGAGCGGTCCCTTGGACCACTGTGAGCGACATCAGAAGTGTGCACTGCGGTCGCGCCGGCATCTAATCCATCCAAGTTACATGGTTTATTAAAATAATCAAATTACAGCATTTACATTTATGTTAGACTACTTTTAATTAACTGCTTTAGCCCACTTACAATGAAAATTTAAAAGAAATCTAGTCATTGACATGTGTAGTATGTTAACACTATTGGAAGTAAAAATAACTTGAACTCCAATTTTGAAAACACAACTTTCTTTCTTTCTTTTTTTTCATAAAGCTCTGACTTGTATTATGAGTATGAGTCTGTGGTCTGGGAGAGAGTCCTATAACTCTCTGTCTGTAAAATACAGTATATAATGACCAATGTTGGGCAATTAATTATATAGTTACTACTTCAAAAAACTAACTCAGTTTGGCAAACAACAAAGTTTTTTGCAGCTTTTTTTTTTTTTTTTAATGCAGCCAAGGCGTTTTTTTAAATAAACATTTCAAACTATTTACAGAACAATCAGCTGTTCTGCGGACAGAAATTAATTTTTGGAGTGGCACAAATAATTTGTGTGGCATCACATTTGATGCTACGAGATAAAGGAGAACAACAGCCTGATACCTGCAGGCCTGACAACAGGAGATGTATCACTCCTGTAACACCTGTAACATTCAGCAGCCGCCTCATTGTTCTGACACACACAACAAAACTATTGACTACACTACACACTAACTACACAAGATTTGCTCTTAACGTCGCAAATCTCTCACATATCAAAGCACCGCCGTCACTCCTAAAACTTCCCCCCGTTTCTTAACAACTAGATGCCACGTTGCCATATCATTTTTTGATTGGTCGACACGGTACTTTTTTCGACCAATAGGAAAGGGTGGGGGGTTTTTTGGTTTTGTTTTTGCTCACAGGCGGAGAGTGCTTTCCAGCGTTTTCCTTATAAAACGCCGTTTTTACCGTTTCTTCCCGCAGTAAATATAAATAACGACAGTATTCAGGAAGAAAACCAAACATTGCAAATATTTTTATCATAACTCTGGTTTTACGTGGCCTATCAACACAATTTAAAAACTGGTATAAAGTCCACACTTTTTCCGTCAATTGTTCCGTCTGTCCTGCGCACATCTCCAATGGTTGTACACGTTGTCATTAATGTGGCTTCACTGCACATCAGCCACGCCGCTTTGCCAGCTAAAACACCGGTGTCGGCACATAAGGACACTGTCATAGCCTGTCAGCAACGTTGATTGGCTGCGTATATACGAATGTGAATCGCATTATTGGCTGGACTATAGGATAAGGTGGCATCGTTCTAATCCCATACAGGAGCAGCCAGTCACTTACTGACTAACACTGCAAAACAGAATTGTTAAAGTTTTAATTTTAATTTCAATTCAGGTTAGATTTTTTTTGTGCGCAACGCAGATTTTCTGTACGCAGAGACCGTGCCAGCAGTGCGCAATTGCGCACGTGCGCAGCTTAGAGGGAACATTGATCCCAGGGTGGGTGGTGGACCTGAGCCACAGTATGGAACATGGGCTTGATCCAAATTTGAACTTGTGCCGAAAGGCATGTAAGGTGGCCCTGGAGCTGGTAGAGCAGGGGTTCTGGTCCAGGCAGTTGGGAGGAGAGGATCAGGAAGCTGACCTAAAGCGGCAGGAGGATGAGGCCACACGTAGCAGCATCCCCGGGGCCTCAGGCACCAGCCCGGACAGCTGAGGGCTTCCATCTGGATTACAAACATCATGAGAGATGTCACGCTTTGACTCTTATTTTGCTAAAGCAATTTTGAAGCAGAAAAAATGTTCATACAAATTTAACAAATTAAAATGGTTAAGCACTGTATTCTCTGTTGATTCTTGAACTTAGCGTTTCAGTGTTTTAGTTTTCCAATATACAAACTTTTTTGCAAGTGTCTGACATTAAATAGAAGAAACAACACATCTGAATCCTAAAAATTAATAATCAGATGAACTGACACTAAAAATATGTGGTAGTTGTGGTCATTTGGGTCAGGTGGAAGCCTCTGTGTTCTTTTTGTATATTTTTATTAGGTGGCAGAGGAAAAATGTTTAATACATTCTCTGCATGCTGGAGCTGAAAGTGCAATAGAATCAGAAGAGTGTATTAATCCCCTAAGGAAATGCTGTGTTATACATATATGAATACAATTCATGACATTTAAATCAGGGAGAAATGACTGTCTATGCTCCAGTTTTGGTTTAAACCTCCTTAACCTGCAAACTGTTGCTTTTAAAGATTTTTTTATATTTATTAAGCAACCACCTAACAATTTTCTTGCTAAACCCACAGGTTCCACACACAGCGATTGCGTTAGGTGTTACCCACGGCGACATGGTGCCCTCGCACATGTTCCACGCTTCAAACGGTAGTCTGGTAGGACTCTGCTGCCTGGCAGAAAAAGTACGATGATTTCGGAGATGTCTGCCCAGTCTCACGGCAAAGCGTGGGATAGACCCGCCGCCGCAAGCAATCGAGCTGTTGTTACCGCCGACAAAGCCCAGGCCCCTGCACACAGCTGTAATAACCCCGCTGACACTGACTTCTTTTACTGAGGTTATATTTATCGGGTTTTATTTCCTGATGTTCTTATGTGTCCCTACGTGTTTCAGTCGCCAATTCTGAATTATAACTAACATTAAAAACATGTTTAAGGAGGAGAGAGCAAATAAATTCGATTAACAGCTGATCTTTGGGTTTCAAGAGAACGATACAAGAGAAAACGTCGGTGTTTCCGTCATGTAGTAACTGCTGGCTTTAACTGTACAAAGGTTGTTCGACACTATGAAACACATACAGACTTCATGATGTTCGGCTAATATTTTTATTGTGAATATTAATCATGAGGGTGACCTGTACACCACGGAGCGAGGTCAGCATCTCTCCACGATATCTTCAGCTCTCTGAGTTAACCCAGAGTTTCACAGCTGACTATCTAACTGTCATCTACGAATATGTCACGGGTCATATCAATATGATTTTACCGAAAAGCATCCTTAATACTGCCAACTATTCCAGAGACGTGAAAATCTACAGCATAAAGAACACAAAAAAATATAGCAGTCTAACGAAACACTGTAACAGAGATGAACCGTCAGTTTGTCGCAGATCAAAGTGGAATGAAAGTGATTGGTTGAACAGATGTTCGTGATCTGTGTTATCTGCATTTTCATCAGTGTAAGAGACTCAGCAGCAGATTAGACTAACAGTTATACATTTAATAAATTACCAAATGAATCCACGATCGAACCTGTTCCGACAATTTGAGTTTGTATTCCCTCAGCTGCAGACTCGCTGCTGTTTAAATGTTTGAGAGGAAGATTAGATATAAAGCAAACATCAAACATAGACTCAGTCTGCGGTCACATTTGATATGAGGCCAGCACGGATATTGGCTGTGTCCTGTTTTAAGATCATACATGTAAAATTGTTGTCTGACCTCCGCCGATCCAGCCGCTCAGAGTCCGTGGTTACCATGGTTACTGCATAAGCAGCTATAATGTAAACATTACGCAGCATGGGTGTTTATGTTTTTCATTGCAAAAGAACTGTCTGAATGGTTAACTGACGTTAACTTGGATAAA
>NC_052961.1:27804490-27958755 GCF_013358895.1 Oreochromis aureus | reverse complement strand
CACCTCTATAGCATTAGAGATGAAGGCTCTTTAAGGGAGCACTGATAACAACCCAGGTGGTACCCGAGGACTTGGCATTCATGTTTTCCCGCCTAAAAAAGCCCAAATTTGGTTCATCTGACCACAGAACAGTTTTGCACTTTTCCATTAGTCCATTTTAAATGAGAGAAGATGGTGACATTGATCGATCACGTTCATATATGGCTTCTTCTTTGCATAACCTGTATGGCACAGTGAACTATGTTCACATACGGTGATTCCTAGAAGTGTCCAAGCCCACGTAGTGATTGCCTTGACAGAATTATGTCTTCTTTTTTATTTAATGAACTGCTCCCTGAGGGCCCGACTATCACAGGCATGTAGATGATGAGATGTTTTACGTCTTTACAGTTTTGCTCCAGCTGTTTCTTTTTAGTGTTACTTACTTTTCCAGACTTTTCTTCATCCGTCCCAGTTTCTTTTGAGATCTGTTGCTGCCATTAAATTTAAAAATCAGATTTTAACAGTTTTTCATCAAATAGTAAAATGTGTCAGTTTAAATATTTGATATGTTTTTCTTTGATCTGTTGTGAATAAAATCATTTGCATTCTGTTTTTATTTACATTTATTTACATTCAGAGTCCCAAAGTTCTCAGATCTGCAGTTGTGTTTAACTATATCTAAAGATGACATTACTGTTCTATTGTGACCTGTAGTGTCTTTGTCTCTATTTCAGCCGGGCATTGACGGGGAGATGCCCTATACTACTACAGGTCTCACTGGAGCAGGAAAGCTGCGAGTCTTAAGGGAATGACGAGGCCCAGTCAAGTGGGCATGCAGTGACATTTCTGCAGCATTTTATTGCCCTTTACATTTCCCCATCAGTCAGCGCTGGCCTTTGAATGTACAGAACTGAGGTTGAGTTGGGACACTTCTTACTTTTGTTTTAAGGTTCATACTCTGACCTTACTGGAGTTCTTTTTTTGAGAGCCCTCGCCATATCTTGGAACCTTATCTTGTATGTTTGTTTGATGCTGTGAAGGCGCTTAGGTGTTTTCACTCACATGGACAGTGTCATGGTTCTGGGTCCGTTGGACCCAGTATTTTGAGTTTATTATGTCATGGTTTGTTCTCATATTCTCTTGTAGTGCTGTTAATGATTATGATGATGATTATTACTTCTGGTTTAGGTTTTGTTATCTCGCCCTCATGTTTAGTTCAGGTTCCATGTGTTTTATTCTCTGTCTTTCAGTGTCCTGTCTGCATCCTCGTGTAGTGATCTCTTGTTTCCTGTTTTATTGTGAAGGTCTGCGTCTCATGTGAATGTGTTCGGTTTTACCTTTTGTCTCGTCTTGTTAATTACTCCCAGCTGTGTCCACCACCTGTGTGTAATCTCCCTGTGTTTCTCTGTGTGTATTTAAGTCGCGTCTTCTGTCTTTGTAGTTGCTGCTTCGTCTGTGTTGCTCCCCTCCATCTTCCTGTGATTCTCCCTCCGTCGTCCTGTGTGGTTTTCCCTGTTTTCTCTTCGTCTCCGCGCATCTCGGTTTCTTATCTCAAGGTTTCAGGTTTGTTTTCCTTAGTTGTTCCCAGTTTAGGTTTTCTTAGTTTTGCTCACCCTCGCCATCTCTGTTTGTATTCACATTGCTAAATAAACTCACCTGCACCAGAGCTGCCGCATTTTGGGTCCTAATATATTCTCACACGGCTTGCCCCGGCAACCCGTGACAGTCAGTAAAATAACACGACACATTATAGTCAAAGCTTTTGTTTGATGCTTCTTTTTCTTCTTTTTTCATTTTTTGTAGATGACAGGGGATTTCTAAGAATCTCCCCACAGTTCTTCAGCTGAGACACCCGAGTTAGAAAACACAAACACTGCAGTTTTTCACTCGCGAGGGCAGTCATGGAACGCAAGACTTGCGCCCCATCACTGTCTGCGTTCTTTATTTATACTTGTCTGTGTGTCTGTGACATTCCCTCCTGTAGATCAGAAAATGAAATGTACATGTTATCAGTAAGTAACTACTTGTCTTTCACATTTTCAGTAGTGATGGGATTTCTGGCTCTTTTTAGAGAACCGGCTCTTCAGGTTGTTTTGTTGCTCTAATTAATTTATTATTACAATAATATAAAATTATGCACAAAAGGAATTACTAATGTAACAAAAAGGTGGTTTTATTTATATATGTTTATATATAAATATATACAGTGGCCCCTAGAGACACGTACAAACTCTAAAACACATTTCTAGCGTTAACTGAACTTCCAAAACAGAGCTACCTAGATCACTTAAATTACACAATTGAAAGCATGTGTGTATTGTTTGTGTATTTATACACAAGCACTCATATATATTCAAATAATTTAAAAAAAAAAAAAAAAAAAAAAGTTCATTTACCTCTTACTACCACACACCGGTCGTTGGTACTTGCTGGCTTGTGTAGCCTCTAGGTAACAAAGCTCAACACTGTGCCTAGCATTCTGGAGCACTTCTGTTGTCTTTTGTACATGTTTTGGAATTTTTACGTGCTTCTGAGGCTACATCCACACGTACACGGGTATTTTTGAAAACAGAGATTTTCCGTTTTCGTTTTAAAAAATAATCCCATCCACATGTAAATGCAGAAATGAAGGAAAACGCTGCTAGGAGCATGCCAAAGCAACAGGTGCTGATATATTCCTAAACGTGTAGAAATATTGGCCAATCAGAAGTCTAGAAGCCTCGGTGGGAAATAGTAAACAAAGATGGGGCGTAGAAGCAGAACCGAGTCGTATGTGTGGAGGGACAGTAACTGTGTGTGTATATGTAAGCATTTAAACACTGCAGAGTACAATTAACAGTATTGTAGAAATTCATTTCACCGAAACAAAACGTGGCGCACAGTTTGACATAAAAAAAAAAAAAGGCGCACATCTTTGACGCTGCGTTTTCTCCGTTTTCCTCATCCACGCGTAAATGCAAAAACGGAGTTTTCGAAAATATCCACCCTGACAGGCATTTTTAGAAATCTCCGTTTTTAGTGACCGAATGTGCACCGAATGAATGAAAAATCACCGGCAAATGCCCGGTATGCCCGATGGCCAGTCCAGCTATGTAGCCTGCAGTCATTTTTTAAGCTCCCCTTCAGACGCTTTCTGTGCTGCTGAAGTAAAATCACGTTTTGCTGCTTAGCAGGAGTTGCTGCGGTGTTATCCATGGATGATGAACAAGAATCACTCAGAAGTGTTCGTCTATGCCAGGGGTCTGTAACCTTTTACACCCAAAGAGCCATTTGTACCCGGTTTCCACGCAAAAGAAAACACTGGGAGCCGCAAATACTTTTTGACATCTAAAATGAAGATAACACTGTATATATTGTGTTTTATCTTTATGCTTTGTGTGAACAACTAAGGTGTGCTGCTTATGAAATCCATGAAGTGCTACAGAGAAAATTAAATTATATTTATGTAATCAACACATTTTGAACTCTTAAAGAAATATAACAAAAGGAAAGACACCAACCTGAACTAAAATGATCCATGTAGCAAACAAAAACTGTTGTCAGCCGCCACCCTTATATCGCCTTTGGGCTGTTGGAGCCTTGACCTGACTCTTAAAAAATAATTGGAAAAAAGCACTATGCTGCTGAAAAATGAAAAATAGATATTTGCAAAATTCTGCCTAAATATGTATTTTACCTGGTTAATGCGTGCGGCGCCGCTGCAGGGGAGGCGGATGCACCTGAGCGACACCCGCAATCACGCCTCGCTGCCTTTACGTCTGCGCTATCTGTGCTGTTGTGTTGGTGGTGGTGTATGTCGGGCTGTGAGCTGAAAAGCTACAGCCGGCTGTATGCGTACAGCAACCGTGTGTGAAAAGAAAAGTGCCCAATAAAGAGATGCTCAAAAGCATGTTCATGGAAACATCATCGGGTCTGCCGTGATTTGTTTACAATGGGACTTCTGCTCCTGAACCTCTGCGCACAGAGTCCGCAAATCGGGGCTATACGAAGTCAGTTTACGCAGGACTGTAAGCTGTCATCTGTCAGGCGTGAACGGTGTTTGTCTTTAACGTAGTTCACGGAGAACAGCTGCTGACATAATGTGGATCCGAAGATCCATAATTGGCCTACCTGGGGTTGAAAGTCTCGATAAATGCACGGCGTTTGGGCGCGTATACCGGCTTCCGCCAGTGTGACTCTTATTTTGAGCGATGAAAAAATAATAGAATATAATTTTATTTTTATATTTCAATATCACAATAATCTTCCAATTTAGAACTCCGAGTTAAAAAGAACTAACATAAATAAAATACACTTCAGCTAAATGCTTCTAATTTATTTGCCCAAACCAGGCGGAGCCGCACTTTAAGGACTAAAGAGCCGCAGGTTGCCGACCCCTGGTCTATGCTCTGTGTCAGGCGCTTCAGTAGATTACTCGCGCTATTAACAGCAGCCGATAGTTTTTTCTCCCCAGCACATAGCTTACATATTGCTGTAATGTTCTTGTCTGCTTGTTTCAGAAAAGTGAAGAGATGGGAATATGTCCATGTCATAAAACAGCCACTCGCTTCAGCCGAGTCCGACATCTTCCGCTGTAGAATACGTGACGGTGCACCTGCACTACAGCGATGTTAAAGCGGCAGAGTTTACTTCTACGTTTAGAAGATAAATTAATGAAATTAAATAATGATATTCAGCGAGTTTAATTATTTTACAATGTAACGCAAGTACATTGTAAGTAACTGTAATTAAAATACCTAAAAATGAACAGTAATTCGTTACTCTACTTTTTCAGTGGAAAAGTAATTTAATTACAGTAACTTACACCCAACACTGGCTTACACAGGTCAATGAGGTCACCAGGACCATGAAGGTCAAAGGTCACTTCGATATGAGCTGAAGGACTGGCTGGTCAGCAAAGGTTTCTGACTGAAAGAGCTTCCAGTGCTGGCATCGACCTGCTGAAGGGACAGAGAGCCGTGGAGGAGGCGGCCTGTCAGCAGGAGCACACTTCAAAGCCTGCTTCAGTCCTTATGCAAGCATGACTGCTGACCTGGGCCAAGTTAATGAACTCTTTGACTGCAGTAAGATGTGATGTGACCACTGAGTGTAAAATGATGCAGGTCAGTTTAAGTAATCATCATTAAACGTAGAAGCACAGCAACTGCCTGTTTAATGTCATCCATGATTTCTCAGAAAAAATAGGTAAAAAATCTCCACTCACCGTTTGTAGATTCTTCAGACTGAGTTGCAATTTGAGTATCCACATTATTATTTACATTATACACATTAGGACATTCATTACTACAACAGTGTGCAACAACATTAAAATGACCTGCTTTATGTCATGTAGGTCCTTTAACACTGACACTTTTCTGTGGAGGTCAATGTGTAGAAATGCTACAGGTGGGCTGTTTGTTTGTTTGTTCTTTAGTCAGTGTGGCCGACAAGATGACGTCAGACGTCTGTGATATGAGTGTGACAAACGCTTTCAGCCTTAAAGGGTCCAAAAACATTTATTACTGGTGAAATTCACAAATCTCTACATTCACACTGAGTGCAGTAAAACCACAGCAGGTTGTGATGGAAATTACACATGATATAAAAAAAAAAAATGACACAAGATGAAGCAGATTTCTTAAAAAAAAAAAAAAAAAATCATTTAAACAAGTATTTTAAGCACTTTGGCAGAATTGGCTTCTACATGTGATATATTTCATAATGTTTAATAAGCTTCATACAGTTAAGCACAATCACTGCATGACAGAAACACAAGCTTAATCTCTCTTAATAATAACAGTGTACAGCGACGCTGCTTATTAAATAAAAACAAACAGGTTACAATGCGGGCAGCACGGTGGTTAGCACTGTTGCCGCACAGCAAGAAGGTCCTGAGTTCAATTCCACCATCAGGCCGGGGTCTTTCTGTGTGGAGTTTGCATGTTCTCCCCGTGTTTGCGTGGGTTCCCTCCGGGTACTCCGGCTTCCTCCCACCGTCCAAAGACATGCAGCTTGTGGGGATAGGTTAATTGGATAATCCAAAATTGTCACTAGGTGTGAATGTGAGCGTGAATGGTTGTCTGTCCTTGTGTGTTGGCCCTGCGACAGACTGGCGACCTGTCCAGGGTGTACCCCGCCTCTCGCCCTATGATAGCTGGGATAGGCTCCTGCGACCCTGAAAAGGATAAGCGGAAGTGAATGGATGGATGGAGGTTACAATGCTTTTATTTTTATTTTAGTAGAGACTCAAAACTTAGAACAGAAAGCTGCTGGGGTTTGGAAAAGAACTGAACAAATATTTTAAATATACTTTAATCCTTTCTGGAGCAGCCTTTGGGATCTCCAAGTATTAACGTGCTGTTTCTGCTCCTGGTGAAAATAGTTCCTTCTGAATTAAAATATTTTAATGTTAAATGTAATTCAGAGTCAGCCGTTTACATTAGAAGAGAACATTTTTCATCAGGAGATACGACAGGTGAAATATTCAGTTTAAAATCTACTGACAGCTCTCCAAGTAAGACTTTAAAATTAAATAAAACAGTCTGGTTATGAAGCTGAACTTTAATCTCAGCCAAACTGATTTGCTCAGGAACAAACAAACACCGAAATAAACCAAACATTAAGATTAGAATAAGAGTAAAATTGTAAGAAGTCATCAGTTGATGCTGCTTAAGGACACTTGTTCTTCTGTGCAGTCTCACCTGGAGCTCACGTTTCTAGTTCATGCCATCATGACCAAAGATTCTTCAATTAATAGTTTAAAGATGTCCATCAATGTACTGCTAACTGCTCTTCAACCTTATAAAGATCAACATGCATTTTGAATATGAAACACTTTGACAAAACCAAAAGCTTCACTGTGCTTAGTGATTTATATGTCTAAAAAAACAGGTTCAGTTTGTAACTGAGAGAGCGGCTCGGTGACGCTGAATTATATTTCCAATAGAAACACAATTTCATATGTTGTAGTAACAACACACTGCCACAAGATGGCAGCCTAGGCCTACTTTACCATGCTGTTCCAGTAAAAAAGAAAAAGTGACAGAGCCTTGAAAGAGTGACAGTGACACTTTTTATGAACTCATCTGTAATGTGTCACCTTTTCTGTAGAATGAAGAAGTGCTTCTCTTCTTTTAAAGTAAATACAGGCTTACAAAGATCCTCTAAACATGTTTCTGAAATAATCCTAAACACAATCATTAAATCAAAACTGCAAGAAACAATTTATTTAATCACTCTTCTTCACTTAATTCCTTAACTTATTACAAAAATAAACAAAGACTTTTCTGCTGTCTCACCTCTGTCAGTGTTCATACTGTTGCAAGAACAGGTGGAGGTGCAGGTGGAACTTTGACTTCACTGTGGTTTGTATGTGCAGGCAGGAGTCTGACATCTCAGAGCAGCAGAGGATTGTGGAGCACGGTGACTCCTGCTGCGACGCCCCCGTCTGAGTGTCCTGAGTTCTTGGTCCTCAGCAGATGGCCCACACACTCATTTATCACCATGTCTTTACCCTGCCTGTAAGAAAACAAAGAAAAAGCTAACATTACAAACAGCCAGCAACCAATCCCTTTTACTCCACCGCCCAAAAACCAGTGACAAACACTAGCTAGTATTAACTTGGAATCAAAGTCCACTAATCCCCAGGCTCCCAGCATAACATACAGTCCAACGCAAACTCCACAAACTGTCTTGCTTCAGCTGACTTTCCTTCACCTTCTCTCCAGAGAATCTGTTGTGCTCTTTTCAGCACGAAGCCACACTCCTGCTCACTGATCGTCACCTCTGTTTAACCTGGTCTCAGCAACTTTGTCCCATAGCTTGCACATCCTTTCCACCTCCATCTTTCTTCTCAGCAACCTGATACATACCTTTTCTCCTTCCTTGGAGAAAAGGAATACTTGAAGAGAAAGAACAGCTAAATACTATCATAGTGGAGGTGTAAAATTACTGCTAAAATAGCTCATATGAACCCTGATACTGACCTATGTATTTATCAAAACAAATGATCTGATATTACAAAGAAAACTAATGATTGCTTTTTACAGTATTAGCCCAGAGTGATGTAAGGCAGGGTGGTTAGTCAGCCATAACTTGCTGACAACTTGTATCTGGTAGCTTTTTCACATCCTAATCAATTTTGTTATCAAGTGTGTCTCATATACACTATTATCTCAGTCACAGTACAGCATGCATGAATCACAGTAGATACACAGTAATGCAAAACAGCAGGCAGTCATGTATGTGTCGTCACTGTTTTGACTGAGGCTGGCTCATACATGGAATGCAAGCAAATCCTGCATGTGTGTGCAGATCCATGCACTGCTTAAGCTTCCCTAGTTTAACAAATGGTGAACAATAAACAGAAGTTTCAGCATTTGCTGCATTGTCAACATTTTTAAAGATGCGTCTGTTCCCCCGCTGTACCTCCTCCTTCTCGCTGAGGCTTCAAGACAAACCGTTCTGCTGCTGCCAAGGCCATTGATACTGTTTTGTCCCTCTCTGCACCCTGTAGACGAACGCAACCACAGAGAAACAAATCAGAGGAATAAATGTGAATGATATTGCTTACACTGAACAGCAACACCCAGGTGAGGATTATCTAATGCCAAATTTTCCAAACAATGAAAAAATCGTGTCCTTTTTCTCACCATGTCTGGAGTGTAGAGGTCAGCCAATGTCGCTCAGATCTGCTGCACAGCTTGAGGCTGGTCCGGGAAGAACCTCTCCAGGACTCCAGGGCCCGTATCCCTAAAGAATCTTTGTGCAAAAAGTGGCTCCTAGCGGCCAAATTCTAAGAAAATTCTCAGAGTCATGACGTTTTCTTAGAATTTCCCCTAAAAGTGACACGATAATCCCAGTTAATATAAAAGCTATTCCTCAAGATTCCTAGCGCTTAAAAGGGCTCCTAAGGCGAGATCTGCTAAGAGCAGGGAAGAGGACTTTTAGTGGCTTAGGAGTTCCCCTAAGCAGCTGCACAAAATGGCCAACAGAAGAGGCAGGAGAGATACCTTTATGTTCGTTCACCAACTGGGCCAGCAACAAACCTTGCTCCTCAGTCCAGTTCGGCTTGCGAGTCCTTTTTTTCTCCATTTTCTGTGTTTGTAGGATATTTGTTAACAAGCCTTTATAAATAGACCAGCCAGCAATCACAGACATTGACAAAAGCTGAGCCGTGTTACCCTCGTTAAGACCACACTGGACTTGTAATGTTGTGATTTCTACTTCATTAGGGACAGCCCCTTGAGATAGGCCATCTTGTTTTCAATGGGGTCCATATGGGAGTGAAAGTACAAAATATGCCAGCTAGGATATTGATATGAGCAAATAAGACACGAATCATTATTTGAACAGGGTGTAATGAGTTTAAGTTTTCACATATTTTAGATTCTAATGTTAGGCTATAACCCCTACAGCTTACTATTCATTTTCCAGATATTTTCTTGAATGTGAAATATTTACAATTACAGTCAGCATAAGATTAGAGTGTATAATTATGTTTATTGATTTGAGGGTACATCCTTTGCTCATTCTCACCAAAAGCTCATTTCCATCAAACTTGTAGGATCAACCAATCACGGCTTTTGAAATGATGACTCATACCTAGCAACGGGGTCAACCACACCTCCTCACTAAGATAGGATTTTCCATCCATTCCTTGCTCAGAGTTCACTGAAAATGTTCTGGAATCACTTCTAAGCTAAAACTCCTGGCAAGGAATTTTTAGGTTAAGTTAGGAGCTCTCTGAGAGGATTCTCAGAATCTTTAGGGATACGGGCCCAGGTCTGGCGAGCACTTGCTGAACCTTCTTGGTACCAGCCAGGTGAGCGCTGATATCTGGACCCATCACAGCTCGAGAGCGCTCCATCAGAAGATGAGCATCCCAGCTCTGCAATTGAAAACAGACAATCAATTCTCTGCTTGTCTTTTTATCATTAGATGTATTTCAGTATTAAAAAGTTCAGTTTATTGGGACACTTTGTGCAAGAAGAATTTTTCCCCCATAAAATAGCCTCTACCATTTCACTAACTTTTGGAATCTTATTTCACTGCTGCTAATAAGTTTTTTACACTCTGTCACAGGTTTTTTAGCTTCGTTCGTACAAACTTTCTCGTGGTTGAGATTCTTGACCAAACAGCCAGCACACCGACCAGCAGAGCGTGACAATAGTTGGTTTATATTACGCTGAGATTTGACAGACAGAGACAGAAGAATGAAGGAGAACAACACAGAGTCACGCTGTCAAGGAGAACCTGGACGGTAGATTCAGCAGTTTGGCTTGAAACTTGCAAACTGTTTTAACTTGTTATGTCCAATTAAGTTTTCCTTCCAGGGTGCTCGCCAGTTTTCTTTCACTTGTTTCCTGTTCCTGCCAGCAGAATGCACACACAGCTGCAGTAACTACACACAAATGCAGACACTTGGCTGTCTTCAGCAACAAAAACGCCATCAAAAAAGTCACATTATCAGAGCAACATCAGAGAAACAATAAAGTCTAACCATGGAAGGTTTTTATAAATATATGCATAAAAACACAAAAACAAATAACATCAACAATGAGCACCTTTCGTTTTGCTGAAAGTGATATAGCTTTCTGTTCCCATCAACTGAAACCACCAACATTTCAGGTGTGCATGCTGGGCAGCTGAAGCTGACATCACAGCACAGCTGCTCTTCCTCATCAAGAAAGCTGTGCTGCAGTGCAATCAACTATTACATTTAGGCAAAGATTACTTTTCATCCCTAAATGATTGACGGTCAGAAACTCTGACCTTGTCTCTACAGACAGCAGAGAGCTGCTGCCTTTCTGTGGGTAGCAGTTCATTTTTACCCATCACCCCAGTTAAATTTCACTGGGGTCTGTCTCATTTATATGCCAGAACCAACACTTTGAAGCACTTTTCTTTGATCACTTGTAGCTCAATGGAGACACACATTTATGATCAGGTCCCCCAGTTTCAGACACACTTGCACAAGCACACAGATGACCAATATCTCACAGTGGTTTAACACAGTTCTGTCTGGGCTAAAGTACAGACATCGAACGCTATGACAGCGGAGTGTGCAGATGATCTCATTACTGTCTAAAAATGGATAACAAAACCGAAGGAGTGCTGAATCATTGACAAATACAGAGTAACAGGTGTGTAGCATCGCTAACTAGGTAGCAACAAGCCTCTAACACAGCGTGTATGCTAGCGGCTAATCTAGCAAAGAAATGAACAGAGTGGTTTTAGGTGTTGTAGAAGGATAAGATGATAAGCTGTGTGTCTTTTTCAGAATGACCTGCTTGTATTTACCTTCATTGAAGGAGTGGTCAGTGTGGGTATAGCCATGAGGCAAAAAAAAAGACAGCTGAAGCTGAAGAGTGTGGTGAAAACATGGTGCCGCTGCCGCCAGCAGGTTTCCAAGCAGGGATTCGGGTAGCAGGAAGGCTTTGGTAAGCCCTCCAACATCCAGTCCCATTTTGTGAATGCCAATAAAAAAATAGCTAGGTGTCCATGTGTAATTTGTGTGGAACAATATTGCACAAGAAGCTTAATAGATTTAGAAAAACGATAACAAAAAAAAAATAAAAAATTGAAGAACAAAAGATAAATGTCCTTTTTTTTCCGAAATTTACTCGCCCTGCTGAGTGGTGTACAGCGTTAAGAGGCCAGCATTCGGACTCCAGAGTTTAACGACCCTAGTTCGAGTCTCTGATAGTAGTCCGTCTGCTAGAGCAGGGTAGGCCCAGAGTGAAAGACGAAGCTCAAGCCTGCCTCCATTTTTCTCTCTCTCTTTTTTTTTTTCATTTCTTTTTACTTTTTTCAAGCCGCAATTAAAAGCTCAGGGAAACACTTAGTTTTAAGGCGGCCTTTAAGGCACCCTATATATCAGTCCATACAGCGGTAAGGGCCAATCTCATGTATCAGTTACACATATATCAACGAAGGAAGAAAACAGGCCCAAACCAAAGAGGTGTGCAGGGAAAAAATCAGGTGTGAGTGTGTGAAATTTACTAAGTATTGGAGTGCAAAATGCCTGGTCTCCAGCTCATTTCCAAAAGGCTGGGTGCGTGAGTGCGTTGTGGTCTTTAAATAGAGGAATTTTCCCGCTTTTGTTTGCCCGTCATGTGGCCACATGTGGCGGGCTAGCAGCTTAGTAACATAGAGGCCCGGGTTCGAGCCCTACGCTCACCTACCCTACCTCTCTATGTTCATCTGCTAGGGGGAGGTCCAGGCAGGGGACCTTGGAGTGAAAATTCCAAGGCCTGGACTTCCCCTGATTTTCATTTTTCTCTGTGTTTTTTCTTTTACCTGCCAGCAACAAACAGCCCAGCCCCATTTATGGGACCTCCTTCTTGTCATGGCTACCAAGGACCACGCTTTTTCTGCCAACAAGTCATTGCCTGACAAATAATTATTTCCTATGTTTCCCTAGGGGCTTTTTTTAATCTCCAATATCTTTACATATCTTGCTAGATAGACTTCCCTCAACAGGGTTTACAAACGCCTTATTCTCTTTGTCCACTTCAAATAACTTTAAACAACTATTCTTAGATTTCTTGCAACATCTGCTGTCCTCTTGCACAGATTACGCTTTTTAAAAAACAAACAAACACTTTTTTTTTTTTTTTTTACGTCAACCACATTTTTGAACTAGATAAATAAAGCATATATAAAAGTCACTACCAAAAACTCATTGCAGCTTCTACCTTGTTATAGGAATGTTGTTTGTGGCTCAAGATGACTTGATTTCATCCATGAAGGATACATTTGATATATGTTTTCACATATTATAGACCAACAAGTTATTATAGCAGTTTAAATACTGACGATCGGTTTTGGAAGACGATCATTTTTTAGCACAACACCGCTAAGCACCAACTCATCCATCCTTTCTCCTTTTCTTCTTTTCATGCCGCCACCATGGGAAGCGCCCACAAATGTGTCATTTCACACTGGCAGCAGGCTCGCAGAGCTAGCTGTGGTGCTTGTTCTTCTTCTCTGACTTTGCTGTTTTACCGTGTTTAGATAACGTGCCATCCGCAAACAGTCGCGCTCATTTTCGTGCTTTAGCTTTGTACTCACGCGCACACACACGTGCACACACACACACACACACACACACACACACACACACACACACACACACACGTGTGTGTTAGTTTAGTCTGTTTCAACCTCTCTTCGTGTGGAAACACACATATCTAGAACTATTCTTTAAGGATGTCTGCATTTCACACAACTGTCTAATAGGATAAAATAATTGACATTGTATACCCAAAGGTCAAGTCTGGATAAACGTGTATATGATCTCCAACTTGAATGCAAAGCCAAGGCATATAATTGTGTGGTGTGTCAACTCTAATGTGTTTCCTCTCTGTGCAGGGGGATGACTGAAGCTATCACCTTGCTAATCCTTGCTGTCCAAACTGGCCTCATTGAGCTGCAGGTCATCCACAGAGCCTTCCTCCTCTCTATCGTCCTCTTTATTGTTGCTGCTTCCATCCTGCAGTCCATGCTGGAGATAGCTGATCCTATAGTCCTAGCCCTGGGAGCATCTAGAGGCAACTAAGATAATATACCAAAGACTTTTTTCACGTGTTTATTTTTAAGAAAACTCTGTGTCCCACTGTTTGTTTTATTTTTACTGATCATAAACAACTATTAATAACTATGGGCAGTTAGTTAATTATCACAGAATTCATTATCTATGGTCATCAGTACAACTCATGCTAACATCATAAATTAAGTAATACTACGGTGTACTGTCCTTCTTTCTTCATTCCTAAACAGGCAGTTTGTCTTTTTGACATCAATCTGACTGAAAGTGTGTTTGCAAAGCCTGCTATCAACCTGCCTGCTTTCTCATATGCTGGTTTTGCTGCCCGTCCCGTAGGAGTTTGTGGAAGCACTTCCGTGCAGTTTCTCTCTGTCTCTTCCTGCTGATCTTTCCAGCGTACATGGCTTATATGATCTGCCAGTTCTTCCACATGGACTTCTGGCTTCTCATCATCATCTCCTCCTCAATCCTCACCTCTCTCCAGGTAACACACAACCGCATCGCAGTGTGCAAAAACGTTAAATTAAATAGTTTAAACTTGCTCTACCCAAACAGTTCAGCCCAATAATAATTAAACATGTATATTTGCTTGTTTTTTAATTCCATAATAACTCTGAAACACTCTACCGCCAGGTGCTTGGCACTCTGTTGATCTGTTGTTCTCTTCATGGTGGAGGAGTTTCGTAAAGCTCCAGTGTAGAACATGGATGAAGTCATATATTGTGTAAATGGGAGCTACAGATTGCTGGAGTTTCTGCTATGTGTCACACACACACACACCAACTCTTTGCTAAGTTCTGACTGTAAACAGACACTGTCATGTAATGCATCAGCACTGTCTCTGCCTCACTGTCAGTGATTTGTTACCTCACCAGGTTGCGGTGTGCGTGGTGTGCTATGGTGTATCAGAGACTGTATTTGGCGAGTGGAGTGTGATGGGAAGCACCATCATCTTGGTCCACTCGTACTATAACGTCTGGCTCAGAGCCCAGCTGGGCTGGCAGAGCTTCCTGCTCAGGAGAGATGCTGTAAACAAGATAAAAAGCCTCCCTACAGCTAGCAATACACAGCTGGAGCAGTATAATGACATCTGTGCTATCTGCTTCCAGGTATGAACAGTTTTTATGTTTATCTAAAGAGGATGCATGACCCAGACTTAATCTGGGGCTTTAAAAGCTAGGCTAATGTGAAATTTGATTTGTTCCAGGACATGACCAGTGCTGTGTTCACTCCGTGCAGTCATTTCTTCCACGCTGGCTGTCTGATGCCCTCTCTGTCGTTCACAACCAAGAGCCAATCACCAACTAACGGTGGAGCTACCCAAGGTACACCTGCAGCCAATCAGAACCCTGCAGGACAGGAAGAAGGCACTCTACTGGATGACAGGAAAGAGGGAGCGTCAGTAGAGCAGGAGGGAGATAATGAAACTGCCACATCAGCTGGGGAAACCTCCTCTTCCACCTCCCCCACTGGCATGTCTGCTCCCCTGCCCATCGTCAAACCTCCATTATCATCTTCCTCTTGTTCTTCTTCTCCTCTTGCAACTGATTCTGTGCTGCACCAGTCCCCTGCAGATCACCCTTCTGCATCTTCTTTCTCTACCTCTTACACATCAGACACACCCGCGCCTCTGCATCTCTCTGCCATTCTGTCTCCACCTTTCACCAACCAACTTCACAGGTACTGACCTAAGCAGAGGCGAACCCTGCTAAATCCGAATCCCCCCCTCAGCTAAAATCAGTCTCCCTTGTGGACAGCCAGGCAAACTCTACTGGTCCATCATCACAATCTAACCCACCAACTCCCCATTCAGTGGAACCTCCTCCACGTCCTCCACCTCCTCCTCCATTCAACCCCTGAGCTCCATTTTAACACACACACAACATACATACATGCATATATAATTACACAATCTAAATAATCCCCTATTCTACTTGTCCAGCTGTTTGCTGTTGGCTTTCCCATCATGTCCAACTTCATATCCATGTTATGTTTCAAATGATCTAAAACAATCTCTAAGCAGAAATTCATCACTCGGCATTAAAAAATGTAAAAAAAAGAGGACAATGATCGCAGCTTTACAAAATGTTAGTACTCGTTAGGCAGTTGTCTTGGAGCAGTGAAACGTATCCCATGATAGGTGTAACCCATGCCAGCAGTGATTTCATCACAGGTGCAGTTGTTTTCCACATGTTCTTTCACAGGGATTCAAATTTAATACAAAAACAGGATGCACTAATCTCATCTCAGAATGAATTGGGAATTTTACACCATGTCCAGAAAATGTGAAAATCGGATTTCCATCACGGCTTTTTTTTTTTCTTTCTTTTTCTCCCTACAGTCATGCTTTTACCCCTTACCTTTTGATGCCCGACATTTAGGGCGATGGTTGCTCCTGCCTTTGTTTGTACAGCTTTAACTTTCACCGCTGTATATTTCGTAGTGTTTGGGTGCCACGATTTATCTAAAAATTGATCAGACTATCGATTACTGATGGTTGTATTTTATACCGTGACAAAGTCTTAACATTTCATAACGTCTAGAAATTCTCCACATTTTTTGTTTTTCACTGCTGGGTGTCAGTAGTGTTGTGATTTAGTGAATACTGAGCGTTAGCAGACTGAATGTTGTTTATTGACATTCACATGACCTAAAGCCTGGTGCTAAGCAGAGGACACATGGTATGGTCTAGCTGAGGGGTGCAGTGTGAACTCTTGGTTCACATTGAAGAACTTACATGTGTCAAGCTTTTGCTTTTATACTACTTCAATATCTGATTCAGACTTGTTTGGCTGGTCCCAGCAGAAAAAACTGTTCTATTCCTCATCGCCAAACTTTTGTATTACTGTTAAAGCAACTTTATTGTTAAGGTCATTTTTACATTACTGCTTTATTGGATACCACACGCTGCAAATGGACTAAGGGGAAGATGGAGAGACGAGGTATAAATTAGTCCACAGAGCCGAAAAGGAGCTCGGATTTTGGCCTCATTAGCTCTAGTTTATGGTTCTCACTCGCGCTTACCGTTGCAAGCTTAGCTCACTCACAGATCAACCAATCATTCACATTGTTGGTTGCTGATGGCAGGAGCCAATCAGCTCCTTTCATTAGAGACCCTGTATTTTCTAAGACCATTAGCGTTTTCCTGCTCGTCAGTCAGTTTACTCCATAAATTGTTGATACCAGCAAACTGAGCCACAGCTTCTTTTTTCCCCACAAAAACACACTCTTTCTTTTTGCTACTGCATTTAGCAGATGAAGCACGGCGAGGAAGAAATATGCTTTGAAACGAGTGTGAAAGACTGATAACTTTAGGATGCCAAGTCCTGATGCACACTTATATGTAGACCTTGCTGCCACTCTGACCACAGAACGTGTTTGTCCCCAGTGTGCTATAACCTTGCAACCAATGTGTTTTTTCTACCTTGTTTTTTTCTTTTGGGGTTATATTTGCACTAATGTCATTTTTTACTAGCAATGATCCAAAGCTGTTCTGTGGATGTCGGCAACCAAATACCCTCTGATGTCTGTGTACGAGGAAACGGCCCAATCTGTTTGTGTGTAATGAACACAAATGCAAGGCAATCCAAGGCAATGACAGGCATAAAGTCCAAAAAAACAAACATGAAGCATTTTAACAGAAAAGAAATGGCACTGAGAGCCAGATTAAACAGACCAGGTCCTAAAGCTGTGTTTGGACAAACTCAATGGACAAAAACAATTCATCTTAAACAAAAATCTGCAGGGAGTGTCGGGGAGAGCAGCCCCACAACTACAATTCATCTCTACACATCTGTCAGTCAAAGGCAACAATATCGAACAGCAGTTCGAAAAAAAAAAAAATCAACGTCAAAGGAATGGTGTTGGTATTAAAATAAGAAGGTGTGTACAGAAAAGCCCTTAGGTTCACCTTTCAGAAGAACATGTGCAAAATACGTCTGTGAAGGTTCTCAGTCATCCAGGTCATCGTAGTCAAAGGAATTTGCAAAGAAAAGCGTCTGGACTTCTTTGAGTTGCTTGAAGACGTTTCACCTCTCATCCGAGAAGCTTCTTCAGTTCTAAGGTCAAATGGCCGAGAGTCCCAGATTTAAACCCAGTGGGAGTATCCCCCCAAGGAGGGACAAAGGACCCCCTGGTGATCCTCTAATCACATGCGCCAAGGTGTGAAAGCGGGTGTGGGACCTAATCAGCCAAGGTTTCGGGTGAGCTCATTGTGAAACCTGGCCCCACCTTGTCATGTGAATTCCTGAGGTCAGATGGCCCAGGATGTGAGTGGGCGTTAAGTCGTCTGGGGAGGGAACTCAAAACTGGATTATAGATGGCAGACAGTTGGTGTCGTAAACCACCGCCTCTGTTCAAAGATGGTCGCTCACAGTGGACATAGATCTGGGACTCTCGGCCATTTGACCTTAGAACTGAAGAAGCTTCTCGGATGAGAGGTGAAACGTCTTCAAGCAACTCAAAGAAGTCCAGACGCTTTTCTTTGCAAATTCCTTTGACCATGTGCAAAATACATCAAACTCTCCATTTCATCTCTTTAAAAAAATGAACACAAAAAGTCAAAGCAGCGTTGGTCAGGTTTGATCCTACACTGATCGTGTATTCATTCTCAACCCTGCAGCCCACGCTTCCCAATGTCAAGAATATGGTCATTCATACTAATAAGACCTTTAATAATAGTGCTAGTAAGTAATACTGCTGAGCGCTAATTAATGCGTCTCCATGCTGAGCCCACTCCTAACAGTAGAGGGCAGCAGAGTGATCACACCAGCTTAAAAGATGCGTCATATAGACTGGAGAAGCAGCAACACTGGCTGGTCTCAAAGATCAGAGGGCTTGATTTCCCAGCAGCTTCTTATCCAAAAATTCTCTTTGCTCTCAGGCACGTGAAGAAACAAAGAAAGGAAACTTTGGAGAAACCAAGCCCTCGTCTTACTTATGTATATGTATATATATATATATATATTTATCAACACACCTCTGGTTTAATATAGATTACGTACAGAGCAACATTTGTGTTCATTACACACAAACAGATTGGGCCGTTTCCTCGTACACAGACATCAGAGGGTATTTGGTTGCCGACATCCACAGAACAGCTTTGGATCATTGCTAGTAAAAAATGACATTAGTGCAAATATAACCCCAAAAGAAAAAAACAAGGTAGAAAAAACACATTGGTTGCAAGGTTATAGCACACTGGGGACAAACACGTTCTGTGGTCAGAGTGGCAGCAAGGTCTACATATAAGTGTGCATCAGGACTTGGCATCCTAAAGTTATCAGTCTTTCACACTCGTTTCAAAGCATATTTCTTCCTCGCCGTGCTTCATCTGCTAAATGCAGTAGCAAAAAGAAAGAGTGTGTTTTTGTGGGGAAAAAAGAAGCTGTGGCTCAGTTTGCTGGTATCAACAATTTATGGAGTAAACTGACTGACGAGCAGGAAAACGCTAATGGTCTTAGAAAATACAGGGTCTCTAATGAAAGGAGCTGATTGGCTCCTGCCATCAGCAACCAACAATGTGAATGATTGGTTGATCTGTGAGTGAGCTAAGCTTGCAACGGTAAGCGCGAGTGAGAACCATAAACTAGAGCTAATGAGGCCAAAATCCGAGCTCCTTTTCGGCTCTGTGGACTAATTTATACCTCGTCTCTCCATCTTCCCCTTAGTCCATTTGCAGCGTGTGGTATCCAATAAAGCAGTAATGTAAAAATGACCTTAACAATAAAGTTGCTTTAACAGTAATACAAAAGTTTGGCGATGAGGAATAGAACAGTTTTTTCTGCTGGGACCAGCCAAACAAGTCTGAATCAGATATTGAAGTAGTATAAAAGCAAAAGCTTGACACATGTAAGTTCTTCAATGTGAACCAAGAGTTCACACTGCACCCCTCAGCTAGACCATACCATGTGTCCTCTGCTTAGCACCAGGCTTTAGGTCATGTGAATGTCAATAAACAACATTCAGTCTGCTAACGCTCAGTATTCACTAAATCACAACACTACTGACACCCAGCAGTGAAAAACAAAAAATGTGGAGAATTTCTAGACGTTATGAAATGTTAAGACTTTGTCACGGTATAAAATACAACCATCAGTAATCGATAGTCTGATCAATTTTTAGATAAATCGTGGCACCCAAACACTACGAAATATACAGCGGTGAAAGTTAAAGCTGTACAAACAAAGGCAGGAGCAACCATCGCCCTAAATGTCGGGCATCAAAAGGTAAGGGGTAAAAGCATGACTGTAGGGAGAAAAAAAGAAAGAAAAAGCCGTGATGGAAATCCGATTTTCACATTTTCTGGACATGGTGTAAAATTCCCAATTCATTCTGAGATGAGATTAGTGCATCCTGTTTTTGTATTAAATTTGAATCCCTGTGAAAGAACATGTGGAAAACAACTGCACCTGTGATGAAATCACTGCTGGCATGGGTTACACCTATCATGGGATACGTTTCACTGCTCCAAGACAACTGCCTAACGAGTACTAACATTTTGTAAAGCTGCGATCATTGTCCTCTTTTTTTTACATTTTTTAATGCCGAGTGATGAATTTCTGCTTAGAGATTGTTTTAGATCATTTGAAACATAACATGGATATGAAGTTGGACATGATGGGAAAGCCAACAGCAAACAGCTGGACAAGTAGAATAGGGGATTATTTAGATTGTGTAATTATATATGCATGTATGTATGTTGTGTGTGTGTTAAAATGGAGCTCAGGGGTTGAATGGAGGAGGAGGTGGAGGGGTGTGGAGGAGGTTCCACTGAATGGGGAGTTGGTGGGTTAGATTGTGATGATGGACCAGTAGAGTTTGCCTGGCTGTCCACAAGGGAGACTGATTTTAGCTGAGGGGGGGATTCGGATTTAGCAGGGTTCGCCTCTGCTTAGGTCAGTACCTGTGAAGTTGGTTGGTGAAAGGTGGAGACAGAATGGCAGAGAGATGCAGGAGCGTCGGGTGTGTCTGATGTGTAAGAGGTAGAGAAAGAAGATGCAGAAGGGTGATCTGCAGGGGACTGGTGCAGCACAGAATCAGTTGCAAGAGGAGAAGAAGAACAAGAGGAAGATGATAATGGAGGTTTGACGATGGGCAGGGGAGCAGACATGCCAGTGGGGAGGTGGAAGCGGAGGTTTCCCCAGCTGATGTGGCAGTTTCATTATCTCCCTCCTGCTCTACTGACGCTCCCTCTTTCCTGTCATCCAGTAGAGTGCCTTCTTCCTGTCCTGCAGGGTTCTGATTGGCTGCAGGTGTACCTTGGGTAGCTCCACCGTTAGTTGGTGATTGGCTCTTGGTTGTGAACGACAGAGAGGGCATCAGACAGCCAGCGTGGAAGAAATGACTGCACGGAGTGAACACAGCACTGGTCATGTCCTGGAACAAATCAAATTTCACATTAGCCTAGCTTTTAAAGCCCCAGATTAAGTCTGGGTCATGCATCCTCTTTAGATAAACATAAAACTGTTCATACCTGGAAGCAGATAGCACAGATGTCATTATACTGCTCCAGCTGTGTATTGCTAGCTGTAGGGAGGCTTTTTATCTTGTTTACAGCATCTCTCCTGAGCAGGAAGCTCTGCCAGCCCAGCTGGGCTCTGAGCCAGACGTTATAGTACGAGTGGACCAAGATGATGGTGCTTCCCATCACACTCCACTCGCCAAATACAGTCTCTGATACACCATAGCACACCACGCACACCGCAACCTGGTGAGGTAACAAATCACTGACAGTGAGGCAGAGACAGTGCTGATGCATTACATGACAGTGTCTGTTTACAGTCAGAACTTAGCAAAGAGTTGGTGTGTGTGTGTGTGTGACATAGCAGAAACTCCAGCAATCTGTAGCTCCCATTTACACAATATATGACTTCATCCATGTTCTACACTGGAGCTTTACGAAACTCCTCCACCATGAAGAGAACAACAGATCAACAGAGTGCCAAGCACCTGGCGGTAGAGTGTTTCAGAGTTATTATGGAATTAAAAACAAGCAAATATACATGTTTAATTATTATTGGGCTGAACTGTTTGGGTAGAGCAAGTTTAAACTATTTAATTTAACGTTTTTGCACACTGCGATGCGGTTGTGTGTTACCTGGAGAGAGGTGAGGATTGAGGAGGAGATGATGATGAGAAGCCAGAAGTCCATGTGGAAGAACTGGCAGATCATATAAGCCATGTACGCTGGAAAGATCAGCAGGAAGAGACAGAGAGAAACTGCACGGAAGTGCTTCCACAAACTCCTACGGGACGGGCAGCAAAACCAGCATATGAGAAAGCAGGCAGGTTGATAGCAGGCTTTGCAAACACACTTTCAGTCAGATTGATGTCAAAAGACAAACTGCCTGTTTAGGAATGAAGAAAGAAGGACAGTACACCGTAGTATTACTTAATTTATGATGTTAGCATGAGTTGTACTGATGACCATAGATAATGAATTCTGTGATAATTAACTAACTGCCCATAGTTATTAATAGTTGTTTATGATCAGTAAAAATAAAACAAACAGTGGGACACAGAGTTTTCTTAAAAATAAACACGTGAAAAAAGTCTTTGGTATATTATCTTAGTTGCCTCTAGATGCTCCCAGGGCTAGGACTATAGGATCAGCTATCTCCAGCATGGACTGCAGGATGGAAGCAGCAACAATAAAGAGGACGATAGAGAGGAGGAAGGCTCTGTGGATGACCTGCAGCTCAATGAGGCCAGTTTGGACAGCAAGGATTAGCAAGGTGATAGCTTCAGTCATCCCCTGCACAGAGAGGAAACACATTAGAGTTGACACACCACACAATTATATGCCTTGGCTTTGCATTCAAGTTGGAGATCATATACACGTTTATCCAGACTTGACCTTTGGGTATACAATGTCAATTATTTTATCCTATTAGACAGTTGTGTGAAATGCAGACATCCTTAAAGAATAGTTCTAGATATGTGTGTTTCCACACGAAGAGAGGTTGAAACAGACTAAACTAACACACACGTGTGTGTGTGTGTGTGTGTGTGTGTGTGTGTGTGTGTGCACGTGTGTGTGCGCGTGAGTACAAAGCTAAAGCACGAAAATGAGCGCGACTGTTTGCGGATGGCACGTTATCTAAACACGGTAAAACAGCAAAGTCAGAGAAGAAGAACAAGCACCACAGCTAGCTCTGCGAGCCTGCTGCCAGTGTGAAATGACACATTTGTGGGCGCTTCCCATGGTGGCGGCATGAAAAGAAGAAAAGGAGAAAGGATGGATGAGTTGGTGCTTAGCGGTGTTGTGCTAAAAAAATGATCGTCTTCCAAAAACCGATCGCTCGTATTTAAACTGCTATAATAACTTGTTGGTCTATAATATGTGAAAACATATATCAAATGTATCCTTCATGGATGAAATCAAGTCATCTTGAGCCACAAACAACATTCCTATAACAAGGTAGAAGCTGCAATGAGTTTTTGGTAGTGACTTTTATATATGCTTTATTTATCTAGTTCCAAAAATGTGGTTGACGTTAAAAAAAAAAAGTGTTTGTTTGTTTTTTAAAAAGCGTAATCTGTGCAAGAGGACAGCAGATGTTGCAAGAAATCTAAGAATAGTTGTTTAAAGTTATTTGAAGTGGACAAAGAGAATAAGGCGTTTGTAAACCCTGTTGAGGGAAGTCTATCTAGCAAGATATGTAAAGATATTGGAGATTAAAAAAAGCCCCTAGGGAAACATAGGAAATAATTATTTGTCAGGCAATGACTTGTTGGCAGAAAAAGCGTGGTCCTTGGTAGCCATGACAAGAAGGAGGTCCCATAAATGGGGCTGGGCTGTTTGTTGCTGGCAGGTAAAAGAAAAAACACAGAGAAAAATGAAAATCAGGGGAAGTCCAGGCCTTGGAATTTTCACTCCAAGGTCCCCTGCCTGGACCTCCCCCTAGCAGATGAACATAGAGAGGTAGGGTAGGTGAGGTGAGCGTAGGGCTCGAACCCGGGCCTCTATGTTACTAAGCTGCTAGCCCGCCACATGTGGCCACATGACGGGCAAACAAAAGCGGGAAAATTCCTCTATTTAAAGACCACAACGCGCACATCACGCACCCAGCCTTTTGGAAATGAGCTGGAGACCAGGCATTTTTGCACTCCAATACTTAGTAAATTTCACACACTCACACCTGATTTTTTCCCTGCACACCTCTTTGGTTTGGGCCTGTTTTCTTCCTTCGTTGATATATGTGTAACTGATACATGAGATTGGCCCTTACCGCTGTATGGACTGATATATAGGGTGCCTTAAAGGCCGCCTTAAAACTAAGTGTTTCCCTGAGCTTTTAATTGCGGCTTGAAAAAAGTAAAAAGAAATGAAAAAAAAAGAGAGAGAGAAAAATGGAGGCAGGCTTGAGCTTCGTCTTTCACTCTGGGCCTACCCTGCTCTAGCAGACGGACTACTATCAGAGACTCGAACTAGGGTCGTTAAACTCTGGAGTCCGAATGCTGGCCTCTTAACGCTGTACACCACTCAGCAGGGCGAGTAAATTTCGGAAAAAAAAGGACATTTATCTTTTGTTCTTCAATTTTTTATTTTTTTTTTGTTATCGTTTTTCTAAATCTATTAAGCTTCTTGTGCAATATTGTTCCACACAAATTACACATGGACACCTAGCTATTTTTTTATTGGCATTCACAAAATGGGACTGGATGTTGGAGGGCTTACCAAAGCCTTCCTGCTACCCGAATCCCTGCTTGGAAACCTGCTGGCGGCAGCGGCACCATGTTTTCACCACACTCTTCAGCTTCAGCTGTCTTTTTTGCCTCATGGCTATACCCACACTGACCACTCCTTCAATGAAGGTAAATACAAGCAGGTCATTCTGAAAAAGACACACAGCTTATCATCTTATCCTTCTACAACACCTAAAACCACTCTGTTCATTTCTTTGCTAGATTAGCCGCTAGCATACACGCTGTGTTAGAGGCTTGTTGCTACCTAGTTAGCGATGCTACACACCTGTTACTCTGTATTTGTCAATGATTCAGCACTCCTTCGGTTTTGTTATCCATTTTTAGACAGTAATGAGATCATCTGCACACTCCGCTGTCATAGCGTTCGATGTCTGTACTTTAGCCCAGACAGAACTGTGTTAAACCACTGTGAGATATTGGTCATCTGTGTGCTTGTGCAAGTGTGTCTGAAACTGGGGGACCTGATCATAAATGTGTGTCTCCATTGAGCTACAAGTGATCAAAGAAAAGTGCTTCAAAGTGTTGGTTCTGGCATATAAATGAGACAGACCCCAGTGAAATTTAACTGGGGTGATGGGTAAAAATGAACTGCTACCCACAGAAAGGCAGCAGCTCTCTGCTGTCTGTAGAGACAAGGTCAGAGTTTCTGACCGTCAATCATTTAGGGATGAAAAGTAATCTTTGCCTAAATGTAATAGTTGATTGCACTGCAGCACAGCTTTCTTGATGAGGAAGAGCAGCTGTGCTGTGATGTCAGCTTCAGCTGCCCAGCATGCACACCTGAAATGTTGGTGGTTTCAGTTGATGGGAACAGAAAGCTATATCACTTTCAGCAAAACGAAAGGTGCTCATTGTTGATGTTATTTGTTTTGTGTTTTTATGCATATATTTATAAAACCTTCCATGGTTAGACTTTATTGTTTCTCTGATGTTGCTCTGATAATGTGACTTTTTTGATGGCGTTTTTGTTGCTGAAGACAGCCAAGTGTCTGCATTTGTGTGTAGTTACTGCAGCTGTGTGTGCATTCTGCTGGCAGGAACAGGAAACAAGTGAAAGAAAACTGGCGAGCACCCTGGAAGGAAAACTTAATTGGACATAACAAGTTAAAACAGTTTGCAAGTTTCAAGCCAAACTGCTGAATCTACCGTCCAGGTTCTCCTTGACAGCGTGACTCTGTGTTGTTCTCCTTCATTCTTCTGTCTCTGTCTGTCAAATCTCAGCGTAATATAAACCAACTATTGTCACGCTCTGCTGGTCGGTGTGCTGGCTGTTTGGTCAAGAATCTCAACCACGAGAAAGTTTGTACGAACGAAGCTAAAAAACCTGTGACAGAGTGTAAAACGTTATTAGCAGCAGTGAAATAAGATTCCAAAAGTTAGTGAAATGGTAGAGGCTATTTTATGGGGGAAAAATTCTTCTTGCACAAAGTGTCCCAATAAACTGAACTTTTTAATACTGAAATACATCTAATGATAAAAAGACAAGCAGAGAATGGAGTGATTGTTGTCTGTTTTCAATTGCAGAGCTGGGATGCTCATCTTCTGATGGAGCGCTCTCGAGCTGTGATGGGTCCAGATATCAGCGCACCCTGGCTGGTACCAAGAAGGTTCAGCAAGTGCTATAACAAAATTGATTAGGATGTGAAAAAGCTACCAGATACAAGTTGTCAGCAAGTTATGGCTGACTAACCACCCTGCCTTACATCACTCTGGGCTAATACTGTAAAAAGCAATCATTAGTTTTCTTTGTAATATCAGATCATTTGTTTTGATAAATACATAGGTCAGTATCAGGGTTCATATGAGCTATTTTAGCAGTAATTTTACACCTCCACTATGATAGTATTTAGCTGTTCTTTCTCTTCAAGTATTCCTTTTCTCCAAGGAAGGAGAAAAGGTATGTATCAGGTTGCTGGGAAGAAAGATGGAGGTGGAAAGGATGTGCAAGCTATGGGACAAAGTTGCTGAGACCAGGTTAAACAGATGTGACGATCAGTGAGCAGGAGTGTGGCTTCGTGCTGAAAAGAGCACAACAGATTCTCTGGAGAGAAGGTGAAGGAAAGTCAGCTGAAGCAAGACAGTTTGTGGAGTTTGCGTTGGACTGTATGTTATGCTGGGAGCCTGGGGATTAGTGGACTTTGATTCCAAGTTAATACTAGCTAGTGTTTGTCACTGGTTTTTGGGCGGTGGAGTAAAAAGGATTGGTTGCTGGCTGTTTGTAATGTTAGCCTTTTCTTTGTTTTCTTACAGGCAGGGTAAAGACATGGTGATAAATGAGTGTGTGGGCCATCTGCTGAGCACCAAGAACTCAGGACACTCAGACGGGGGCATCGCAGCAGGAGTCACCGTGCTCCACAATCCTCTGCTGCTCTGAGATGTCACACTCCTCCCTGCACATACAAACCACAGTGAAGTCAAAGTTCCACCTGCACCTCCACCTGTTCTTCCAACAGCATGAACACTGACAGAGGTGAGACAGCAGAAACGTTTTTATTTATTTTTGTAATAAGTTAAGGAATTAAGTGAAGAAGAGTGATTAAAAAAATTGTTTCTTGCATTTTTGATTTAATGATTGTGTTTAGGATTATTTCAGAAACATGTTTAGAGGATCTTTGTAAGCCTGTATTTACTTTAAAAGAAGAGAAGCACTTCTTCATTCTACAGAAAAGGTGACACATTACAGATGAGTTCATAAAAAGTGTCACTGTCACTCTTTCAAGGCTCTGTCACTTTTTCTTTTTTACTGGAACAGCATGGTAAAGTAGGCCTAGGCTGCCATCTTGTGGCAGTGTGTTGTTACTACAACATATGAAATTGTGTTTCTATTGGAAATCTAATTCAGCGCCACCGAGCCGCTCTCTCAGTTACAAACTGAACCTGTTTGTTTAGACATATAAATCACTAAGCACAGTGAAGCTTTTGGTTTTGTAAAAGTGTTTCTTATTCAAAATGCATGTTGATTGTTGATGGAGGCACATATACAAACTGTCGTAATTCCTACACCGTTCACCTGATTTTGATGCAAATACCCTCAAATAAAAGCTGACAGTCTGCAGTTAAAGCACGTCTTGTTCGTTTCATTTGGGATCCATTGTGGTGGTGTATGGAGCCAAAAATGTTAGAATTGTGTCGATGTCCCAATATTTATGGATCTGACTGTATGTAGTGTATTATCTTAAAAAAATACAAACAAATATAAAACAAGTATTTTATTTTCTAAATGTAATGCTTCCTTTTAGGAGGAAGGTGGAGGAGCAGCTCCAGCAGAGCAACACCAGAGGTGTGTGGAGAGGACCGAACGCCATCACTGGACAGAGCACTGTGAGCGGAGGGGGTCCAGAGTCTGGAGACCAGGTTCTGGCTAACAGATTGAACCAGTTTTTTAACAGGTTTGATTCAGTAGCCCTTCCCTCCCCCATCCACCAGAGCTCGTCACACCTCTCTGCAACCCCCCACAGCACCGGGGACATGAAATGCACTTCACCTGTCCCCCTTTTCCTTTTCCTTCAACGACCCTACTGGGTCTGAGTCGTCTCCACCTGCTACGGCAGCTGAGATCCTTTGGGGTGAACAGGACACTCCTCAGGACATTTTATGACACTGTGGTGGCGTCTGCTATTTTCTATGCTGTGGTCTGCTGGAGTGGTGGAATGGCAGAGAGGGACGGGGGGAAACTCAACAAGCTGGTCAGGAGGGCCAGCTGTGTCCTGGACTGTCTGCTGAAGTCCATCGAGCAGGTTGGGGAGGAGAGGATGTTGTCTAAGCTAACATCCATCATGGACAACACCTCCCACCCCCTGCATGAGACTGTAGGAGCACTGAGCAGCTCCTTCAGCAGTGGACTTATACACCCACAGTGTAGGAAGGAGCGCTACCGCAGGTCATTCTTACCAGCAGCTGTCAGACTCTATAATGCAGCTCAACATTTCTTTGGTCATCTTACTCACCAGCTTGTTAGTTTACTCTACATTTTATACATATCTCCGTACAATTTTCTCAATTTTTCTATACATATTCTGTACATTGTTACCTGTATATACGAACTTCGGTTGCTTACGTTCATAGGACCACCCTGTGTCTTCCTTTTATATTTTATTTTCCTTTTCTGTAAGAGCTCTGTAACACCAAAATTTCTGATCCGTGGGATAATAAAGGTTTATTCTATTCTATTCTATTCTGTGTTTTATATTTGTTTGTATTTTATTTGTATTTTTCTTCTGCTATCTGTAACTGAGCTGAAGTAACACAAAAATTTCCCCGCCGTGGGATCAATAAAGTCTTATCTTATCTTATCTTATCTTATCTAACAGAATGAACCTTTTGGGATTTAGTTACCTGGATGATTGAGCATGCATCAAGACATAACTGGACCCAGTTTGCACTTTTGTTTGTAGGGAGTTACGCACCACGGTGTAAGAAATCTTCACTTTTTGTTCCAGTTTCATACATAAACACCCTCATCCTTATACAAAATATTATACTCTCTCCAAAAATAGTAAATCTAGAAACATCTGTGTCTGAAACACATTTCTAATATGATTAGATCAAATTTTCACTTTCCTGAAAAGAGAGTGACACGTCCAGTTGTATAAAACCTTTTTCTACAGACATTAGCACACACTCCAGCAGCTTTTCATCCCTTTGAACCCAAAAAGTCATTGCTCAAGACCCCAAACTTTCTCAATGTAATGCTTCCTCTGATGAGAACAATGCTTTTCAGTTTCTGAAATGCAGTTGCAGAAAACCTGAGCTATGCTATTTTCATCTGGAATGGCTTATTCTTTGTAGAAAGGTTTTTCTACTCGTATATTATCCATCTGACACAGAATCACAATCTAAAATTACAATATACAGGAGTGATTGTTAGTAAAAGTGGGTTTCTGCATATCTGTGTAGATATTTCCTTAAACATCAGAAGTAATTTACAATGAATGATTCTGTTGGGTTTAAGTCAACCGTGCTGGTAAACAGAAACTGTTACTGAAAGCAGCCACACAGACACCTCAGTACGTTTTACTTGCAAGGGGAGCGTCGGAGAGCAGAGCTGCCACTCGCCTGTCCAAGCAACTCCAACTCCTCTGCTCCGCCTCACTCTTTTATTGACAACAGAGGTTGCACACAATTCACTTAACCACCAAGACAAGCATGTGTGTGTGTGTGTGTGTGTGTGTGTGTGTGTGTGTGTGTGTGTGTCACTTCCTGACACCATACAAAGTATGATATCAATCAACGACCTAACGTGTGTCATGCTGAAACAGCAGAAGTGAGCGTCTCGCTAATGATCTTAAATGATCAATTCTGACATTCCCTCCTGTTTGTTGTTTGTGCAAGGCACTTCTCCTATCGTTGCTGATCCACATCTGTTTTTCTGCTCTAGGGTTGGGGGCAGAGCACGTCGTACACCCCCGTAGTCTTCCTCAATGTCACCACAGGATCACTTTCCACCTTTTTCAGATTTCACTGTTGTTCACAATCTCCTCATGACGATCTGTAGGAAGCCGAGTGGTACAGCCCTCTGCCTTAACTCCTCTCTGGATTGTCGGCTGTGCTGGAAATGGTCCCTGCTTCCCACTGGTCCTCTTGGAGCCTCCTCTCCTAGTCTCAGTCTGCACCTACACCTCAGTCTCTCCTTTCATACCACTCACGTCATGGTACCTGCAATTTAAAAATGAAAGCTCCCCCACAAAGGCCTCTTTTGCCACATGGTTCTTGCCATGCGTCAACTCAACACAATTAGAGATACACAATAAAGTTGCACATTCTCTATTAAAAGTTTCAGGGCTTCTCCCCTGGAGTAGTTCCGCTCCAGGCCTGTAAACCTGCGTTAGGAGATGTTAGTGTGGTTTTCACGTTAAGTCTGTTTAACTTCTAGCTTCACCTGGAGCCTGCATCCTAGAAAACAAAATCTATAAGTTAATACAACTTCACATTTGCAAGCAACTGTTGGCCATAAGAGTAATAAGGCATCCAACACCACAGACACCAGTGTGCCACGTGCAGTTTATTTCCCCAAATCATTAAAAACACTACTGTTGCCATAATTTCCCCAAATCATGGATCATCCCATGTATTTATTCCAAACTACTGTAAGCAGTGACTTTTGTTAAGTAATGTCACTCACTTATTTTTACACTATGAGCTCAATAGTGGTATGATAATGAGCCCAAGTGTTCTGTAATCACTGCACATCTTGCACTCATGTCTGTCTGTGTCTGTGCCAAATCCTCCACAAACACTCTTAGAGAGAAACAAAACATTAGCAGTGGAGCGTCCTGGAGGTCAGGCCTGGATTAACAGATTCCAGAGGTGCTGCTGTGAAAGGAGTGATACTGATTTTAACACAGTATGTATTTCACATTGCACACACATTTTTCCCACTGTAACATTTAACATTTTCCAACAATACAGTGTGATACTAGGGCTGTGCGATATAACCAAAATCTCATATCCTCATATAAGACATCTATCGTCCGGATAACGATATAAATCACAAAAATTTAACATTTTCTGTCAATTCTGTGAATCTCGGGCAGCTCCATTTGCGTGAAGTGTTTCCAGCTGGGCATCGTGTACTTGGAGTCCAGTGTTTTAACCGATGCATGAAGCTATACATTTTTAGACATAAGTTGTAACAGCCGCTGTTTTCTTTGTGAGTATTTATTACACGGTGTGCTGAGGGGAAAGGCCTGTTCTAACGTTTGAGTCTAAGGTTTATTTTTTAGCACCTGGCGGCTCTCTTTTGCTTCTCATTCATAAACATTCTGCATACTCTTTCACGTAATTCAGTTTATTTTGAAAAGTCTCAACAGGATATTGATCTTTTTTGTGAAAGGTTTATGTGGAAAATAAACAAGCGAATGGTTTTACCGTAGTTGTTGCTAATGACAACGCATAAAAACAGTCTTGTCCGTCCGTAGTGTGGTTATATTAAATATAAGAGAAAGAGAGAACTTTAAGAAATTAATATAGCCACTACAGTGACCATCAAAACGATGAAAAAAATATTGCTGTAAACAGTTTATTTTGCGACACCACGAAACAAACGATCGTCATCCGATATATATCGTTATATCAAACAGCCCTAATATGAACTTATTTAGAACTTACCTGAATGAAAATGTCTGTAGCACACCAACAGATATCTGTGGATGGTAGCGAACTGGATATCAGCGCATCTCGCAGCTGCTATCCAGGCTAGATGCCTTCTATTAATAACAACCAAGCTCCCTCACGTTGCTTCCAGGTGGGGAAAGAATAAAAAGAGAGCCAATTTTCAAGCTTATTCCCTTCCCGATCGTGCGATCTAACATTACAACCGACAACACAGCAAGGAGAACCATTGCTTTTGCTCCTTAATCCCATTGTTTGGCTTGCTAAACTCCCGTGACATCACGCGCGAAAGCTATAGAATAACACCAAATTTTAAAAAAAAAAAGAATGTTACTGTTACATTATGTTATGACATCATCATGGTGATCAAAGGGATTTCATATGCCTTTGATCTGCGAATCCTTAAATAGGGGTAAGGATCCCAAACTTTCATGCAGTTTATTTGCAACACTTAAGCATTCAAAGGTACGCTTGAGAAATATTTTAAAACAGTTGAATCTTCAGTCACTTCATCAACACTCCAAGATGTCTCAGAATAAACACGGCAAAAGTCAACAAGCTTACGCTGGCTTTACTACAATGGACCGCCAAAATCCAGAGCCAAATTCTGAAGAGACTCATTTCCAGCTTCCACTCAAGAGGAAGCGAGCCCTGGATTATGCTGCACAGAATTGCAGAAGTCCGGACAGCTGCTCTCCACCAAGGAAAAAAAGACAAATCTGTGAAGAAAAAATTGTGTTGAAAAGACGATACAGTCAGATTTCAAGAGGCAGCGAAAACAACTCTGAGAGCTACTCTCCAGAGACAAAGAGGATGAGAATAGACACTGAGAAAAAAGAAACAGCAGTGACTCAGAGCATCCAAAAAAGTTCTTCGTCAAGGACTATCCAACTCCAAGTTCAGAAATCGAACGATATGACCTCAAGTGATACCAAAACCTCTGAAAACACACTGAAAGACAACAAGAGGCCAGAACAAGCAGCAGTGACACAGAGATTCCAAAAAAGTTTTCCGCCAAAGACTATCCAACACCCAGTTGAGAAAATGGAGGTTACGACCTCGAGTGATACCAAAACCTCTGAAAACACACTGAAAGACAACAAGAGGCCAGAACAAGCAGCAGTGACACAGAGATTCCAAAAAGGTTTTCCGCCAAAGACTATCCAACACCCAGTTGAGAAAATGGAGGTTACGACCTCGAGTGATACCAAAACCTCTGAAAACACACTGAAAGACAACAAGAGGCCAGAACAAGCAGCAGTGACACAGAGATTCCAAAAGGTTTTCCGCCAAAGACTATCCAACACCCAGTTGAGAAAATGGAGGTTACGACCTCGAGTGATACCAAAACCTCTGAAAACACACTGAAAGACAACAAGAGGCCAGAACAAGCAGCAGTGACACAGAGATTCCAAAAAAGTTTTCCGCCAAAGACTATCCAACACCTAATTAAAAAAATGAACGATATGACCTTGAGCGATACCAAAACCTGTGAAAACACACCGAAAGACAACAAGAGGCCAGAACAAGCAGCATTGCCACAGAGCAGCCAAAAAAGTTTTCCGCCAAAGACTATCCAACACCTAGTTAAAAAAATGAACGATATGACCTTGAGCGATACCAAAACCTGTGAAAACACACCGAAAGACAACAAGAGGCCAGAACAAGCAGCATTGCCACAGAGCAGCCAAAAAAGTTTTCCGCCAAAGACTATCCAACACCTAGTTAAAAAAATGAACGATATGACTTTGAGTGATACCAAAACCTCTGAAAACACACCAAAAGACAACAAGAGGCCAGAACAAGCAGCAGTGACACAGAGCATCTCAAAAAGTCCCTGGTCCAGGACTATCCGACTCCCAGGTCAGAAAACAAACGATACGGCCTTCAGCAATACCAAAACCTGTGAAAACACACCGAAAAAGAAAGAGAGGCCAGAAGACCAGAGAGAAACAAACGTGTGGATCATTGGGTCCAGCTACATCAGACGAGCCAAGGGTGAAGCAAAAGAGATTTTCGGAGAAAATTTCGGACTTAATGCCAAAGTCCAGTGGTTTGGCAAAGGAGGAATGCAATGGAGGGGAGTCCTTCCTCGTTTTTATGATGAGCTATTCACACAGAGCCCACCCGACATACTGGTAATCCATGCTGGGGGCAATGATTTGGGACTCTTTTCTGCTTATAAACTTTCTTCTGTCATTGAGAAGGAATTGATGCAATTGCACACACAGTTCCCCTCAATGACAATTGCATATTCATCCATCAATGAGCGTCAAGTGTGGAGATATGGAAGTCCAGTCGAAATCAATAAGGACAGGAAGATTGTGAATGCCAGCATTAGAAAGGCTGTCGACCGCTTTGATGGAGTGATTATTGAGCATCCGCGCATCAGGTTTTTCAACAACTCAATTTTTTTACCCGACGGAGTTCATTTCTCCAAGAAAGGAAATGAACTGTTTCTGACAAGCATCCGCACGGCCATCCAGAAAAGTCTTCAGTCACGTCACTGAAAACTGACTTGAGACATTTCTTTCACAGTCCAGAAAACCATACGTTGTTCATTTTAGGCAATGTGAACAACATATAGCTAGCGTGTGCTCTCATTTTTCTTTTCCTCTGCCTCTCACCCCCCAACCAGTCATGACAGATGGCTGCCCCTTTCTTAGCCTGGTTCTGTCAAAGGTTTCTTCCTGTTAAAGGGAGTTTTTCCTTTCCACTGTCGCCCAGCGCTTGCTATTAAAGGGGATCATTTGATTGTTGGCGTTGATAGTTTAGAATCTAAACTAAACTAATAAACATAAAACATCAGGTGAGGGGTTCACATAGTGGGGAGCACTACAAAAACTACAAATAAAAACATGTAATTGGTGGCAAATCAAAATAAAGAAAAAAAAATTGAAAAATATCTCTTACTGTTCTGTTTATTTCCTTAAATGAACACTTGTACTTTTTGTCATAGAAGAATAAGAATATTAATATGAATATGAACACCGAGGCGTTCCCAGGCCAGCCGAGAGATATAATCTCTCCAGCCTGTCTTGGGTCTGCCCCGGGGCCAAATGCCTGGTGGCACCCTTGCCTCCATGGGCACCTTCACTCATCACTTTTGGCGCAGATAATGTATTTTATGAACTAATATTAGTAGGCTGAAGCCTTTTATTTCAGCTGTGATTGTTTTTGTTATTAAGATATATATTAATATGCTTTTTTAAGGATCAAGATGTGGGTTTGTTTTTCCAGCTTCATTAACAGTTGTTTTTTCAGAGATCAGATGTCCTCACAGGACAACATATACAAAAATATGATTTTACAGAATATGATGCATCGGTGTGGATTAAACAGTGTAATAGTTTTGATATTTACCTTAAAGAGCAGTAACGTTAATCAATATTGCACAGATAGAGAAAATCAGCAAAGTTATTGGCTTTAGTTTTGATATTTTGCCAGTAAAACAGTTTTATGTCTCTTGAGGTCTTTTCATTGTTTTATTGTTTCTTTTGCTAAAGAAAATATCCCTGCCATTCCTCATTGTTAGCTAATCATGAATCCATCACTGGATCACACTCAATTGCTAGCACAATCATCATGTTTAAGGTTGTGAGCTGGTGTCTGATTTGTGTTTTCGTTAAATGAAAGACATCATCTGCACAAATGAATGCAGAACAACTTCATCAGAAAACAGAAAACTAAGTGTCTGATGCTAAAATACCACATATGTTCCCTCCTATAACAAAAATTAAAAACTAAGGATTATTTACAGTATCATATTTTTTTTATCAGATATGTTCTTATTAGTTTGTGTAAGAATTATTAAACTGCATAGTGACAACCAAAAAAACTGGTTCACTAATGCCTTAGACCGATGTTGGACAACATGTCTTCCTCTAATATTAAGTCAGTCTTTGCATTTCTTCCAGGTAACTCCCACAGGCATGACATGATGATTAAATCTTGGATGTGTAATCTGTCGTGTGTATTATGTGCTCTCCAGCAAGATAAATTCATGTTTTTTATATAGTTTAACAAAACTGTTTGCAACACAGGGTACAGAGGCCTGTTGATTCAAACAGGTTTGTTTAGCTGCACCTTTTTTGAGTGCATGTTTTGTATGATGAGTTTTAATCTAAATAAACACTTTAATTAGTAGCTTTAAATAACAGTCATCATACCCCCAAAAATGAATCAAAGCACCCCCAAAGATTTCTTACTTTTTTGACAATATTTGCTGGTTTTGTGACACACTACTAAAAATATAAAAAGCATACAGTACTTGGTTGAGACGTAACGTTTCAACAACAAAAGTATAGATACCCCCTCCAAAATGGTTTGTTCCAGCTCGCCTCTCCCCTACTCTGGCTCTAGCTCCGTTGCTGCCAGAGCGATGGTGGCTGAGAGGCAGCGGAGCGGGGGTGTTAGTGCCTGCCTTAAAACAGGACATATTAGCTGCATTTAACCTTCAGTTAGTCTTTATATAGTTAGGTAGGAGTCAGTCCATGTTTCTTTTTAGCTGAAAAACATTACACCCAGGTAACCTGCAGTGTTTAAAACTTGTTTTCCGACGATGTTTGCTACCCTACAGTTTGTCCTGGTCTGTAGTAAAATCAGCGACATTTGACCGTCCTGTTGCTCCCTTTGAAATCTATACAGCCTATTTAAAATCTAAAACTTAAAAATTTCCGTAGCCTACTGTTGTTACCACTGTCCTGTTTGAAATGGATACTAACTAGCTAACTGACTGAATGCCCATTAATTATATTATAACTCCTGTTGTGTGTGTGTGTGTGTGTGTGTGTGTGTGTGTGTGTGTGTTTTGTGTACAGAGAGACAGCCAGGTTCATAATGGATATAAGGAAGTTTTTTCAAAAAAAAGGAGCCACATTCATGTAAAAGTGTAAAATCAAATGATCAGTCAATAAAGGATAATGTTGGATCGGTGTTTCAATATTTATATCTTTTATTAGATGTTTATGTTGTTTGGTTATTTTCCTTTTGGTTGTAAGTACACTGAGAGAGGACTTTTTGTTAGTGATCTTAATAGTATTTTTTTCATATTAATGTAATTTTTTCATCTAATTGAATACAATCTATTTGTGTATGATTGTCAGTCCAAAGAAGGAGAGAGGAAAGAGGGGAACGTGAGGAGAAAGTACAAGGTCAGGAAGAACCAGGTAAGAAAACAGACAGGGAATAGTGACAGGCACAACAGAAACCGTTAAACTGACAAAGAGAAAAAAACCTGATTTTACTCATACAGTCTGGAAGTTGTGTCCTCCCTATATTAAAGCTGCTACACAGAATCTGCAAAACAAACTGGGTTGAAACATTTTTGACCCTCTTTAACAACATTCCAACATAACATTATCATTGATTGGGGAGATTAAAATTAATGATATATTTTTATGTGGTTCAGCCACAACTCTACTAAAACCTCAGCCAGTAATAGGTAGGCCAACACTTGGACCGTCCAGTTGTCTGTATGACTGCAGTACGTGCACCACATTTGCGCACTGAATCAGAAAGTGCCAAACAGCACTGGTGGAGTGAGGAGTGTAAAGAGTGTAAAGAGAAGCAGAGTGCTCTGTTTATATTCTAAAAGTGTTTTCAGCTAGCTTGTTTCAAAGATTCTGTACTGCAGCTTTAAATGTTTTCCAAAAGCACACATACACTTATCAGTGTTTCTCAAACTTTTTACAGTGTGTACCATTGGGAAAATGTCAAGCTCTCCCAAGTACCACTATGAAAGCATGAAACTCATAAATCTTACAACACAAAATTAGTATTATTAAATTAGTCAAATTAGTATCTGCAGTAAAGATTTTTTCATACATTGTATACATTCTACCACAGGCAAAGTTGCCTCCATTTTTATATTTTTTTATTAATATTTTGTAATAATTTATTTGTAATAACGTATTCTGTTTTGGGAGTATTTTTTTTTATGTATCTGTATTATATTATATATACTCATTAAAAGTGAATCTCTGTCCAAAAAATGCACTCAGTTTACTTTTTACTCACTATGAGCATCATTCATTATTCTCCCGCAGTAATTAAGGTTAGGATATGTATTTTTTTTGTTCTAATCCATTCTTCTTTTGCAGCATTCAAATAACCTTTATCAGATTTGATGGTTTTGTTACAGCCTTTTAAAAAAGTGTTTTGTTTTTCTTTCACAAATGTGGGGATTAAATTGTGTTAAAAATGCACAAAACAGTGATGTCATGTTTTGTGACGAGGACCCAGGCACAGAGAGACTTGATGAATTTAAGAATCTTATGATTTAATAAAGAAATTTGCAGACTTGCACAGAGAGGGTAAAATTATGATGACTGATAATGGAGACAAAGACAACAGACAACAAGGACAGGGAGGAACAGGGGTTTAAATGCAAGGAGACAGTCATAGAGAACTCGGGACAACTGGAGACATTTAAGGATGCAGGGACTGACAGAGACAGGGAAGAAGTCTCATCATGATGTGTAAAGTTTATTTTGCCTGGCTGGGCAGCTCTCTGGGTGCTCAGCACCCCCAAAGCTCTGATCCTAGAATCGCCCCTGAGCAGAAATAAAACGTTCAGGAGACAAAATGTTCTGATTTAACAAAATGAAACGTTTGATTCCTCTGTGTCTTCAAATAAACCATGCTCTTTGCAAGTGTGTGAGATTTAATAGACCAAACAACACATCCTGAAAACTGATCATCTGATGAACTGACACTGAAAATGTGTCGTAGTTGTGGTCATTTGGGCCAGGTGGAAGCCTTTATGTTCTTTGTGTTTATTGTTAATAGGTGGCAGAGAAAAAGTTTAACACATTCTCTGCACGCTGGAGCTGAAAGTGAAATAAGAAGAGTTTATTAATCCCTGTGGAAATTGTGTGGTTACAGTCGCTCCAAGACAATAAGAACAGTAACACACTGAACAAAATTAAATAACACATTACACAGTTACAAAATATAAGGTGTGGCTGTAATATATATAAATAGCTCCATTGTAAATGTCCAAAATATTGCAGAGGAGAAATATATATCATTGACATTTTAGGCTAAACTGTAACAAATTGTTATTTTCACTGTAGAACAAAAGTGTGTGTCATGCATTAGATGGAGGAGCTGTACAGGGAGATGTCCACAGCCAGGAATGATTTCCTGTGTCGTTCAGTGGTGCATTCTGGGTAATCTCAGTCTCACAGACCGTCCCAGTTCACAGCCTCTCACTTCCGGCCTTCATAGTATTCATACAGGTACTGTACAGTTTGGTCAGTTCAAATCAGATTTAGCGCTGACTGTGCTGTGAGCACCGTGCAGGTTGAGCTTCTGATATGAAGAGTCTGTTTATTTTGTTTCCATACAGCTGATCAGAGTTAGTTTCACCCAAGGTCGTTCACTAGAACAACATGTAAACCCCCAACGTGTTAAAAAAATAATGCTTTTTTGCCATTAAATTCTATTGCATGCCACTGATCACGCACATTTAATAGACATTAATTCTAATCAGAGAAACCTGATTGATCCTAGAGGGGAAATTGAGTTGTCAGAGCAGCACATATACAACAAACTCATAAAAATGAGTGTAGAAGCAGAGACATTGTTAGATAAATGTTGAGCTGACTAGATGAATACAGAGATGTAGGTATGAATATAAATAAGGACAAGCAAGTGTGCAAATATATGTCGTGGTGTACAAAAGTGACGGTGCACTGAGGTGAATGAAGTCTTTACCTGTGCCCATGTTCTTCTTTTTTGTGGAACTGCCCCAAATGATTTGTGTTATGGCTCTTCACAACAATTGTACTTTCCTTTAAACATGATTTTATGGAATTAAATTATAAAAAATAATTCTAGGAAATCTTTAAGCTGAAGCGTGTCGTTCTTCTGCTGCTTCTTATCTCTGGGAATGTTAAACCACATCATATCCATCTTGGTAGCTTATGTTCCATGATGGACATGCTCCGTGTATGGGCACATTGGACTGATGCAGATGTTATTCAGATGAAACCTGGTTAAACAAATCTATTACAAGTAGGCTTATAAGTATTTATGGCTATAATGAATATAGGACAGATCAGACCAAAAAAGGTGGAGGTACTGCAATATTTGTCAAAAGCAAGTTCCATGTAAACGTCCTGTTCTGAGTCAGTGAGTCAGCAATCTGACCTTTAGGCCCTCGAGGCCTCCAAACGTTTGCACATCACAGTTGATGTTGCTATAGAACACCCTCAGGTGTTAGTGATGCTGTACACTCTTCAACGAAGCTTTTATCTGATTTGAAAGTTAACAAAATAGTTCTTATGTGAGACTTGAATTGTAACTGGCTACATCCAGTCTGAAATGAATTCAAAACTTGCTGTAACTCGTTGATATTGGCCTAGGTTCAAATGAAATATTACAAATGTTCCACATAAATACACGGCTGCTTCAGTGTTTGCAAATGACAGTAGAATAGAATAGAGTAGAATAGCTTTTTACTGTCCTTGTACATGCAAAATGCCATGATAGTTGCTGCACACTGACTGTGCAGCAGTAAAATATAAACAGTAAGACAGCAGGAATGAATATGGAGTAAAATATGCCACATTTATGCGTCGTGACATCCAGTTTTGTGGGACTGTGTGCCCTGAAGTGACCAAAGTATTGCAAGCATCCTGCATCACCGTGTTTTCTCGTGTTCCTGCGCTGTAATTTGCCTTCAATTCAATTCAATTCAATTTTATTTATACAGCGCCAAATCACAACAAAAGTCACCTCAAGGCGCTTTATATTGTACAGTATATCCTATAATAATAGATACGGAGAAAAACCCAACAATCATATGACCCCCTATGAGCAAGCACTTTGGTGACAGTGGGAAGGAAAAACTCCCTTTTAACAGGAAGAAACCTCCAGCAGAACCAGGCTCAGGGAGGGGCGGGGCCATTTGCTGTGATTGGTTGGGGTGAGAGAAGGAAGACAGGATAAAGACATGCTGTGGAAGAGAGACAGCATGCATATGATTCAATGCAGAGAGGTCTATTAACACATAGTGAGTGAGAAAGGTGACTGGAAAGGAAAAACTCAATGCATCATGGGAATCCTTGTATGTGAGGAGCAGGATTTTGAATTCTGGATTTAACAGGAAGCCAATGAAGGGAAGCCAATACAGGAGAAATCTGCTCTCTCTTTCTAGTCCCTGTCAGTACTCTTGCTGCAGCATTTTGGATTAACTGAAGGCTTTTTAGGGAGTTTTTAGGACTTCCTGATAATAATGAATGACAGTCGTCCAGCCTGGAAGTAATAAATGCATGAACTAGTTTTTCAGCATCACTCCTTCCTTTCATTAAAATCACAAACAATCTGAGATTCACATCCTCTTGTCATTTTTTCACTACACAGAAGAGAGACCCCCCCAAACTGCTCCTGCTCTTTAAAAAGTCACGAAGTAACTTCAGTCAGTTCTTTAGCAGCAATCATCATTTACTTTGTCGTTATGTGCTGGGGGCCGTCGTCACTTCCACAGGGTTGATTAATTGTAATTGCACGTGAGTCAGTGAGGGACAGAAGGTCACTGAACAAATTGTACACTTTTAGACTAAAGTCAAAATGTGGACATTAAAGCTGTTGACATTCAAACAGCTGACACAGCTAATATACCCTTGTAGTAACACAACATGCGTTCTGTTTTCTTTGTGAGATTGTAATGATCAATATTGGTGCGTCTTTCCTTTGCCCAGCTATTTAATTTTGCACAGATGCCTCCGCCTCATCCAGGTTTTTGTAGTTTTTCCTTTTGACTAGATGAAGCTTACTGCACCATCTCTTCAACCTCACATACGTCTTACCACACTGCATTATGTGCTAAATGTGAAATACCTTCTGCGTTTCTAAAACTGATTCTGAATCACTAACTCATCGAGGCATGTTGTTCAGGATGTATCAGCTGCATGTGCATGCACAAATGTGGACATGAAGCTATAGTGAAGCAGATTAAACTAAACATGAATCTCATAAAATGATAGTGTGGGTTTGTGGCATTCATGGGTAAACAACATTCACCTTGACTGGTCCCGGTGGTTCTCGATGCACCACCCTCTTTACTAACCATTTACAAACACCAGTTGCAACCTGCCAACAACCACCAGACTGGTTTACAAACAACTAATACCCAGTTAGCAAACATCGTTCCATTCAGTGTTAACTGTAAAAAGAAGTTAAATGTTGTTTACTTAGCTGACAGCGTACGGTTAAATAATATTGGTTAGTGTAGTATTACCAAGCAATGGGGCAGCACTAGCAGTGTGAGGAACATTAGCAGTGCTGCTTTGCTAGCCCTGCAGGCTAATGTGCACGCCTTTATGCACCGCTCTGATTGGATAGTTTAAAGCTGATTATTTTGCACCGCCCACATACAACACTGTGCTTTTATTTCCTCTATGAAATTCTCCCAAACTGCACTGTTCTTATCACACCTCATCTGTGTTATGGTCTACACTACCATGGAAGTAAACCTGAAAGGGCAGATTGTTGTTGTTTACCCAGATGTCAGTCAGTCTTAACCTGCAGGTAAGAACTCTGCAGAGTCACATTTCTTAGTACAGTGTTGTGATTTACACTGTAAGATGATAGGCTGGATTTTCTAGTATTTACACTAACGTTATATTAATCTGTGCAGCTTTTTCCTTTATCTCTTGTTGTGTGTGTCTCACTACACACACGCTGTTCAGCCAATCAAATCATTTAGATGTGAAAATGGGAGAACTGCAGGAGGTGACAGGGAAGCAGAGAGATGGTTTACATGTGAAACTCAAACTGCAGCGTTTCATTATTTTAGCTTGCTGACGCTGATGCAGCTGCGAGGGTACTTACTGCCATGTGTTCCACATGAGGGACTTTACCATGTTCTTGACCTTTGTTTGAGGATATTTTGTTTAATCGGACTTGATAACATTTTAATACCCAGCCCTCCTTAAACCAAAAACTGCATGCAGCTAACTACCAGTGCAAATCTGTTATGTGTGTTAATAAAATCCACTGTTCTTGTCAGCTCAGAGTCATAATGGTGATGACACGTTGAGGGTAAAGCCAGGGGTACTTTCCCTAAAATGCATCATAAATGTAGTGCAGTGAAACAAACCCAGTGCTGGCTGGAACAGTAACTGTTGAACTGTTTCCTGCACACAGGGTGAAGCAAAGCACTGAGTAACATGAGGTCGAGGGACCAGATGCTGACACAGAGTGAATCCTGCAGTATGAAGCAGTCACATGTCTGAGCTCGTGAGTTTATAGCCGGGTCTAACCCACCTCTTCTCCTTTCTGCCTCAGGGCTGCCGTGCAGGTCACCTACAGCTCCACCAATCACACGTCTGTACGATCAGGGGAGCCCACTGGAGACAAGTCCACAGGAAGCATGTGGAAGATTATTCTGGTGCTGCTGCCTTTAGCTGTGTTATCAGCTGTGTGCTACTACGCCTACGCCTACATCGTGTGATGAACAGTGGAAGGATTGTGGGGCGATCGTGGCTCAAGTGTTGGGAGGTTGCTGGTTCGAGCCCCGGCTTGGACAGTGTCGGTCGTTGTGTCCTTGGGCAAGACACTTCACCCGTTGCCTACTGGTGGTGGTCAGGGGGCCCGGTGGCGCCAGTGTCCGGCAGCCTCGCCTCTGTCAGTGCGCCCCAGGGTGGCTGTGGCTGCAATGTAGCTTGCCATCACCAGCGTGCGAATGTGTGTGTGAATGGGTGGATGACTGGATATGTAAAGCGCTTTGGGGTCCTTAGGGACTAGTAAAGCGCTGTATAAATACAGGCCATTTGCCATCAATGTCACATCGAGATTCTTTTTTTGTACTTCACCACTTTTTACTTGGACTCTGCTACAGTAGCTTCACATTCTGCTGTCCAACTTTAAAGCCAAAGCTTCCAGTGACCAGCCAGTTTTGAGTTTTTACAACTGTAATACTGTCGATTATGTTATTGTTAATACAGGAAAAAAGTGGGACTGTCAGGTAATATCTGTGCTGACCTTGCAGTTGCAGTTATTATTACTCTGTAGCTGTACTCTATAGTTATTACTCTGCTAGAATCATTTTACTGTTGAAAATAATACTTATTTATCTGTTACTGGCCTTTGGTGCAGCTCCCCACTTCATCTTCTGTCTGAAACAACTGTTTTAACTCCTCTAACATTAAAGCCATCCATGTATCCTTTTTCTTATCTAATTCAGGGTCAGATGTAATTGTTGAATGACAGTTTTAAGCAGTGTCCTTTTTTATTATTTTCTATTTACCCGAGTTTTGAGATGTACTTAATCATGTGGCACCAGAGAAAGAAAACCGAAGAAGATTCAAAACACTGGACTCACACTGAGTCGTCGTGTCGACAGTGACAGTAGACAAGTTGATTACAGTGCTGTGTAACAAGTTTACACCTGCCTCTGTCCAGTTTATCCAAACCTGCTACATAGGATTTAAAATGTTACTTTAAATCTAAAATGCTGTCTTCCTGCTGTTCTGTAAAGTATCACTCCTAAACAGTGTGCGTCAGTGTAACAGTGTGTAATAATAATAATAATACAGTTTCTTAGTCACTGTAAAGCAGAAAGAATTAAACTCTTAATAAAATGTGACTGACAAGAAATGTAACGAGGCAAATTGTTAAAGGTATTTTTTGTAAAAATAAAAAAAATCAGAAAATGTAATGAAGACATTTTACGAGAAACCGTATGTCTGAATATCTGACATCATTTTTGTTGCTATCTTGATAGACCACTTCTTAGTGATCTAATGTTTCCATGTTCTTCTGGCTAGAAACAGCAGCAGGCTAAGAATGACAGTAACATGGATTCTGTGTTATGGTCAGTGAGCTGGACTGTTACTGGAATGTCTCAGCAGATGGGATGCTGCGCTGACACACTGACCATGATGTGGTTTAAAGTACTGTGTGCCAGCACACCCTGCTTGGGCCCTTCTGGATCTGAAAATGAAGCCAAATGAAGAAATGCCAAAAAACTGTAGGACCTCTAAGTGCTGCTCCAGGCCGCGTGTAAAACGTCCGGCTGTATAGCATAAAAAGCATGTTTGCAGACCATTACCAACCATTTTGGCCTCTATCAATAGTTTTGATCTTTATTTTAAAAGAGAGGGAGAGTAGGGTCATTTCTTTCCTCCACCTGATTAATTGAATTAGGGTACGGCTGCTGTGATAGGTGTCCCAGCCCACAGCCTTCTGCTGGGGCCTTGTGGACTATTTTTACTGAACTGTACCCATAAAACTGGTCTGCTGTATGGTACAGACCACTGGGGAGTAAAAAGTAGTGATGTGTCCTGTGTGTCGGGTATTTTCGGGGGAGTTTTTGTGAAGCGCGTATCGAGGCTTGCTTTGATTACGTATGCAGTGACGTTCGAGGCCCCGTGAACAGTCCGTACCACGTGACTGATTCAGGAACTGGCTCGCCGGTTCGGCTCAATGGTTCGGCTAGATTCATAATAAAATGGGCAGCAAAACACAGCTGATTTGCCCCATCACACCGTGTTGTGGAACTGGATTACGTACGTGCTACATAGTTACTTCAGCATTTCTTCTTCGATGGAACCAGCAAGGAAGAGAATTTTTTTTAATCTCATCTCTTCTAATAAAGTATGCACACAGTCATAAATATCACAAATGATAAGTACCATAATATATAAATAAACAACACTACAGATCCTATAATCTGATTTCTGTCTTTTAGTTTATTAAAAAGTGAAGCACCACACAGTTTGTGTCATTATCCAGATGTACATAAACATGATAACACAGTTACACAATCATACCAAAACTCTGTCCTGATAGTTTCCACTTTCTCTTTTGTATCAGACATACTGAGACAATATTCGGGATAAATAACCATGAAAACAATTTATTTATTCAGTTTAGAGGTTTACACATCACATCATTGTAATCAAAGAGCCTGTTTCACTTGAATCATTCACTTGATGGTGCAGTAGAGCAAATGAATCATCACAATGCTTTGAACCATGAGTCGACCAGTTGGATGGAAAGCTTCATTTCATCACGAAGCTTCATCTCACCATCACTAGTAAAAAGCTCACCAGCACTCATGGTATTAGTCCAGGGGTCTCCCACTCCAGGCCTCGAGGGCCGGTGTTCTGCAGGTTTTAGATCTCACCCTGGGTCAGCACACCTGAATCAAAGGATTCTTTCATTCCCAGGCCTCCGGAGAACTTCAGGACATGTTGAGGAGGTCATTTAGCCTTTAAACCAGCTGTGATGGATCAAGGACACGTCTAAAACCTGCAGGACACCGGCCCTCGAGGCCTGGAGTTCCCCACCTCTGATATACAGCGTTCTGCTCTACAAGCCACCTCAGGCTCGTCTCAGCCTTTTATCCACTGCCTGTGAAAGAGGGCGCCATTGAGCCAGTAAACTTCTACAGATGCATAAATAATAAATACATTGCGGTTAATATTGCAAGTGGAATCAAATACAGCATAAAACCTGTTACAGATTCATAGCTTTGAGCTGTGGGAGGACCAAGCTTCCTATAAGAAACCCACACAAACAGGCCCTAAGCAGGTTAGAGCTAAATAAAAGATGGACAGAGTCACCGTGGCTCCACATTTTGGTGTGCTGGGTTTTCCTGGAGACAGAAATGGAAAAAATCTGGATGAGAGGGTTGAGCCTTCATTATCAGTCAAGATACATGCTATTCTGTGCTAATTAACAAGTTAGTAAAAGTCTAGAGTTTCTGTTACCAGAACTGCAGCATAAACTTCTAGGATGGTCTTTACTTCTCAACGGGCCGCTTCAGTTTAATTTTTCTGTTAAAACGTTACAAACTGTTTCAGAGGTCAGGTGACTTCTGGAGTCAGTGGAAGTGAGGCCAAGTGGGCAGCTATTGGTTGTAGTGATAGCTAATAAAATCCAAACTGCTACTTTATTTAACAAAAACATATATAGTTTCCTGTTGTACAGTTGCTACCAAACTGGAAAGTATCCACAGAAACCCAGTTTTACACCATGCAGTAAAGTTACTTTCTAATACTGATACTCCTTTTTACATAGACATATTTTAACATGGGAGAGTATGAAGTGTATTTAAAACAATAAGAACCAGCAGTTTACACTGCCAAAGAGCATATTATATTTATACGACAGAAGCTTTTAATATGTTGGAGTATCCATGTCCAGTATGTGCATTTCAGGAATTGGCATCTCTACCCAAAGGAAGATGAGGCAGTGTTAATTCCCACAAAGTTATTTGGTTGTCAGTCTGTAGCTGTAATCTTAAGATAGGACTGGCCTGTAATTGTCGAGGATGAGGTCTACTCGATGGTCCACAGCTCGCTGAAGTCTCAGTCACAAAACATTTCATTATGTTCATTCAAAAAACATTTATTTTTTCTCCAAACAAGTCTTAATTTGAACACAGAGCCCACACAGAGGTAAGGCTTCTGTGCCACAGCAGCTTTCAGTGCTTTGGTCCAAAGTCTGGTCTAAATGCCACCAGTCCTGTTCAGGTCAATGGGCAGAGGGGACGCGCTGGTACTGATGGAACAGGTGAGGCTGGTGAGCTAGGAAGAAAAAACATCAAGTTTACAAAAGCAAGAGACGCCGTGAAACAAAGAATCTGTGTTCTGTAAACAGGGGAACCTGATAGTATGACCCTGAAATCCCAGCGCTGTGATGAAGATGTTGATGAGAACCGTGAAGAAGACAAAGACTGTTGCTACATTATTCATTCTGTTCAGTTTGGCGTGTTTCCTCACATCGTTGAGATCGCACTTCACTGCTGACACACAAAACAGTGATGCAGTTAGCTACACTGATGACCACCAGAGTTATCAGGTTATTTATGGATTAGATGAACAGATACAGATGCATGTTTTATACTACTTTATGGATTTTATTAATGATTGTGTATCAAAAGTTAACTTGTCAGAAAAAACAAACTGGTGTATGTGGTCTTTCAGGTTAACTATGAGCTGATAGAAATCTCTGGGGCAAATGTAGGTGAGACACAGATATCTAGCTCAGCTAAATGTTTATTTTCCAAACTGTCGAGCACATTAAAGAGCATTAAGACTGCAGCATCCACGCACACTTTAGTTTGGGTCTACATACAAGCACCCACGAAGGACGGCTCATTGGACCACGGTCACAAGAGGGCGGCGTCCTGTTCTACGACGTAGCTCTTCATTTTTGTTTATTAGGAGGAAATACTGGCATGTGGTCCATCTTAACATGCTTTAGCCTGTATGCTCAATGCTAAGCCCAGCAGCTGACTAACAGGCGTGTCATACATGTAACTGCTGGGAGTTCCAGTTCAGTGCACAAGCTTGGATCTGCAAAGTGTGCAACTGTATTGAGATCATTTATTATGTGAAACTTCTATTTTTTTATGAATTCATATATTTGTTTTATTTATAAAGATGTAAAAAACAGTTTTGGAAATGCTGCATGTAAAGGCTTTATGCTTTGTCAAACACCACTTCTGTGATGCCTGTGGACCAGGGGTGGGCAATCTCAGTCCACGAGGGCCGGTGTCCCTGCAGGTTTTAGATCTCACCCTGGGTCAACACACCTGAATCACCTGATGAGTTCATTACCAGGCCTCTGGAGAACTTCAGGACATGTTGAGGAGGTCATTTAGCCTTTAAATCAGCTGTGTTGGTTCAAGGACACATCTAAAACCTGCAGGACCCTGACCCTCGAGGCCTGGGTTTGGACACCACTGCCCTAAAACCTTTGTATCCTTTTTACTTGGGTCATCTTTATACAATTCACTTTTAGTGTCAATTTAAAATTAGAAGGGCTTATTTCTTTTAAACCGATGACTCTTTTGCATGCAGCAGCATGCGAGACAATCCACACAGTAGTGTCCCAGCTGCAGCCATCACACCCCCAAGCCTTCCTTTTCATCTCTGGAGATTTCAATCATGTTTCCTTGTCCTCAACTCTTCAATATTTTCACCCAGTATGTGGACTGTTTTATCAGGGAAAAAAAAGACTGGACTTACTGTATGCAAATACTAAGGATGCATATACATCATCACCCCTCCCCCCACTGGGTCGCTCAGACCATAACGTGGTCCATCTGGTTCCCTCATACATACCTGGAGCCTGGAGTCCAGGGTTTGGGCTAACAGATTGAACCAGTTCTTTAACAGGTTTGATTCCGTAGCCCTTTCCTCCCCCATCCACCAGAGCTCTGCACCTCTCTGCAGCCCCGCCCCCCATAGCACGAGGGACAACAGATGCACCTCACCTGCGTCCTTTCTCCCTCAACGACTCCACTGCCTCCTCCCCCCATGCGAGTCATCAGGAACCACCCACTCACACCCCACACTGCAGCCTCTCCGTCACAGCTGACCAGGTGTGAAGTCAGCTGAGGATGATGAAAACCAGGAAGGACACGAGTCCGGATGGAATCAGCTCCAGACTGTTGAGGGACTGTGCAGATCGACTCTGTGAGGTTACCACATCTTTAACCTCAGGCTCAGCCTGGAGAGGGGCTGTCAGACTCTATAATGCAGCTCAACATCCTCTGGTCATCTTACTCACCAGCTTGTTTGTTCTCTGCACATTTCATACATGGCTCTGTGCATCGTTACCTGTATATACTGAACTTCACTTGCTTATGTATATAGGAACACTTTGTGTCTTCCTTTTATATTTTATATTGCTATAAGAACTGTAACACCCACATTTCTCATCCGTGGGATAATAAAGGTTTATTCTTTTCTATTCTAAAAATACTTTGAAAGCATTTTTCACTCAAACTGGAATAAGACAGAGAGAAGCACAGCTGTTCTTTAAGCCATTTTCATTCAGACAAAGTCAATGATGTCACTTGCCAATGAAGACCCGAGCAGCAGCCCCACTATGACCTGTAACGCGATGGACAGGGACAGCAGCACGATGAGGGGACATAGAAACGATACTGCGGACCCACATAAAGGACGGTCTTCAGCTGAGACGAGTTGGCCATGAGCAAGGCCACGTCCAACATGCTCTGAGCCGCATTCTTCTTAGTGGCGTAGTGATTCATGTCAATAAGTCGGAGTGCTTTTCTAGGCCGGGCCTGTGAGAGGACAGGTTAGGTATGAGAGCAGGAACACAAATGCAAAGTCAAATAACTTTCACAATGTTTCTCCTCTCTTTAACAGTGTGACGTCTCTGCACACGTGTCCACGCTTTTTCCACACACGTTTAGTTACCTGTCCCTGAAAACATGCATGTGTGGAAAACAAGTTGAACTGGTCCTGTGTCTGAGCTGATAAATCCAGGTGACAGCCACCATGTATCTCAGAAATACTGGGAGAAAGTTTCAACCAGCTGAGACATTTAGTCCAGCTGTGTAGCACAAGGGTGCGAGACGTCACACCAGGGTGCAGCCCTGTCTCAGCCCCAAAGCCATCATTCAGCTCTCTGTACAGCTGATGAGTGGAACAGACGCTGGAGAGGGGTCGCTCCTATTTTCTCTCCCCGTTATCATGGACTTTAACAGCATAATGATGAAGTGACACTGAACTGAATCATTAATCTTTTTGTTTTTTGTGACTTTGTCATTCTGATTGTTCTTGGAGGCTGATGTGATGTCAGGGATTACTGCTGCATGCTCAAACATCCAGGTAAATCCCAAAAGGTTGGTTCTGTTCACCTGGACGTTCTCAGTTTTCATCACTGTACAGGTCATCTTTGTTATAGCATAGCCTGCACACGCCTGACGTGGATCAGAGCATTAAGAGAAGACATAGTTACTTTCAGACTGCCCGTCGCTAGCTTCACCATATAAATAAATCAGGAATAACAAAAGCCAAAGACATTAAGACGACACACGGCCCCAGTCTTTGTTAAATTTATCAGTATGATGGGATTAAAAGAGACTTCTTAAGCTCACGTCAAATACCTTAATTTTATTATTGAATCACAGTTCAACATGATCCTTATTTATCTCATGCTGGGCCTTTGTGTTCATCGAATGTCAAAAATGAGCTGTTTTAGCCTTTTTGATCCACCTTTCTTTTGGCTCCTCAGAAACAGAAATGTAGAGCATCATGTGGGTGAGACTAAAGTCCTGCTAGAACGAAGCTACACCTGGTTCTATGAAAAAGCCCCATGTCTAAATGATCGGTGGGGAGAGAGCCACAGCTTTACTTTTGCTTCAGAAGTTTAGTCAGTTTGCCCCAAGACAGGATAAAAAGTTTGTTTTCCCCACACGAGCTATAACTCCATATACAACTCTGCTGCTTCCTTCAGTAACAGCTTCATGATGTGCCGACACAAACTTTAGGCATTTCAGCTACGAGCACCGCGGCCCCCGAGGGCAGAGAGGACGAGACGGGCTTGATGCTTACTCTATGTCGCCCAGTTTATTTAGAGCCATGTCCTCTGCATTAAGCGTGTGCTCTGCCATTCTTCTTCCTGCTGCTGGAGTCTGTGCTGTACTGGCTGCAGAAAAGCTCGAGGCTGGAGACAGGATCAGGTCTGGCTGCTCCTCCTGTAGGATTGTTAAGCAATTCCCACTGCATGCCTCTCTGTCACTCTCCAACACTCGTGTCATTCGTAATACGAGAACTTTGAGCCCTTTAACTGGAGTATCTCATCTTTCTCAAATGTCTTTTAATATGGCTGTACACGAATCAACACGACTCAGTGTGCCAGCCTGCCTGCAGCAATGACAAGAATTATACGTCCTTTACTCAGGTGCTCTGTTGGGTTCACAAGGGATTTTTTATCCTTTTGTTCCCATTATGATGGATTCAGACCAGTTTAAAGTTTAAAACCTAAAAACTGTGATTAGAACCCAGTTTCAACATTTCACCAAAAGTGAAGAGTTCAGCCGTTTTTAAATCTCTTTGACCAGAGTAACATTTCTCTGCTCCTGATTTTAGATTTTTATTTATTCGAATGTGTTCCAGTCTCATACTGGGTGTACAAGCTGGACAGACTGGTTTAGCTCCCCTCTGCTTTCGTTTCAGCCAGTGTCTTTGGAAAGGCTCCTCTTGTAAACAGGGTGGATGAGATAGCTGCTCTCTGTCACCCAGGCTGAGTAGAACTGTGTGAGATAGAGTGGCTGGTGGTCTGAAGGCTGAATATCTGAATCACACCACTGTACATGAGCTTGAAGCCATATATACATGAGATATAAAACAAGGACAAGTTGAGCTCACGTTCATGTAATAAGACCTTTGAACTACTGTTAATAATTGTGGCATGATAAACAATGTTTTCATTTCTGTTTTCTTAACATGTAGTCGAGTGCTTAACAAAATATAGAACAATAAATATGAACTTCACAGTACTCAGTTACAGATCAGGAGAGTAGATTTAAAAAGCAGTAAATATGACCCTGATGACCCCTCATTCCTCCATGTTTGTTACTCTCTGAGCACCTAGACTGTGCCCTCGCTCTCTGTGGTGACCTCAGCTTTGGACTAATGAAGACGTGAACAGGCTCAACACAGCGGGAACTCTGCACACTCAGCAGTCCACCGGTTACACTGTATTTATACTGTACTTTGTTACCCTGTACTTATACATGTGTAATGATGAAGTTGAATCCTAATAATTAGACAGTACATGAGTGATTTTGGTCTTTGCGACGCCTGGTGCTTCCTTCACCCCAACCGTAGGAACATACTTTCTTCCCACTCTGCTCTGGAGTATTTCCCAGCACGACTGCAGTGAGATGTGATGTGACCACTGAGTGTAAAATGGTCCGTTTCAGTAATCATCATGAAACAAAGAAGCATAGCAACATGTTTAATGTCATCAATGATTTCTCCAAAAAACGATGTAAAAACTCTCGACCCACCAACACTTTCTGTTTCACACAACAACACGTCAGTCATGCTCAGAATAAACAGGGTGTCTGACTGCAGTGACCACACACGTCTGTCCCTCACACCTCTGTGAAACACGTCCAAGCTGTGCTGTCTCCATCTTAACACCACCAGAGCCTCCTCGCTGAATCTGATGAGTGCATCCCTCTGAATGACGTTATGAACTAAGCTGAGACAGAAAGCCTCCAATTCGCCCGATAACCTTCTCCAGTTGATCAGCTAGTGGAGAAAAAAGAGGAAACAAATAATAAACAATATGTAAGAAACTCTAAATATGAGTATTAAACTGACTTACGTAACGTGTGCTTCTCTGCTCGGCTCCAGTACCGAGGCTGCGTTTGAAGCTGCTTCACCTCCTCGCTCACGGACTCAGAAGCTTCTGACGCTTCCTTCAGCATTTCCAGCTCCTGACGGACACACACACCAAAACACGTCACTATGTTCCTGTCCTACGAGCAGCGTCAGTTTATTAGTTACACCGACCTGCTGTCAGGCCTGCAAACAGTCCGGACTAAATGAAGGTTCAGACTTAGATTCAACACCTCTGTGAAACACGTCCAAGGTATCTGCTGCCAAATAAACAAACAGAATTTCACTACAACAACCCTGAAAAGCCATTAGTCTGCAAAGCTGGGACCTGAAGAGGTTTCAGACCAGGCAGAAGCTGGCTGTACAGCCGCCTGTGTCTGCACAGCTTCCCATCAACATAGCACCAGCTGCTGGGTTATAAAAACAGAACGATCAAAACATCATTCAGTTTAAGGAGGAAAATAATTTAGCTACAGAAACAGGTTTTTGTTTCTGGCTGTAAATGTTTTTAACCGTGTCTTCACTTAGATCGTCAGTGTCTATAGAAAGAGAACAGCTGGAAGCTAATATCTGACCGGAGTTTGGGAAAAGCTTCACGGCAGCCCTCTGACTGACAGCAGGTAGATCCCAGGTACTACTGAGCAAAACAAAAGAGCAGGGTGTGGGCACGAAAATGAGAACAGACGCTGTGAAATGCAGGAATTCAAACAGTAACACAACTTAAAGGGAAGCGTATGAGGTGCAGTCACACTCCCAGAATTAAGACACATCTCCATTTCTCTTCCCACTGTTGCCAAAGTCCTTGCTCATAGAGCAGGGGTGGGCAACTCCAGGCCTCGAGGGCCGGTGTCCTGCAGGTTTTAGATGTGTCCTTGATCCAACACAGCTGATTCAAATGGCTAAATCACCTCCTCGACTTGAAGTTCTCCAGAGGCCTGGTAATGAACTAATCATGTGATTCAGGTGTGGTGACCCAGGGTGAGATCTAAATCTGCAGGACGCCAGCCCTCGAGGCCTAACGTTCCCTACCCCTGTCATAGGGGGTCATGTGATTGTTGGGTTGCTCGTTCAAGTTCAAGGTAAAGAAGTTGGAGTTTGTGCAAATTGCTATCGTAAAAACTGAAGCAGCAAACTTTGTGAAAACTAATATTTATGTTATTCTCAAAACATTTGGCCACGTCTGTAAATAAGAATGTAAATGATTTGCTTTCCCTCCACCCAAACTTGGTCAACTGAGACTTCTTTTGCTGATATTTAGTCAATGATTTGAGGGCAGCCCTAAATTGATTTAATGTGCAAGTCTCTGGGACTGTGGGTGTCCAAATGACACAGGTGTGACTTTAACAGAGTGGGCTTATTTGCGAGTACCGTGCTGCAGGCCAGCAGCAGCTGTTGGACCCTCTGGAAGACTTCTGTCTCTGAGCTGAAGCTGGGGGGGTCTCTGCTGCAGTAAACTCTCAGGTCTGTCCCATAAACATGGCTGAAGGTGGCCATCAGTAGCTGGAGGTCAGACGCTGCTACACGCAGTGAGCTTGGAGAGAAGGCGGGAGGACTCTGGGCCTCGCTGTTCAGGAATACACACTGAGGGGACGAAGCAAACGGCTTTACCACCATGACAGTCGCACATGTCAAACAAGATGTTTGAGCTTTAATAACAGTTTCCCTTTTTTCTCCTTGTCAGACCTTTGACTGCAGCTGCTCCAGTGCTGACTGAGTCTCCTGTAGGAGGGCAACAAGATCTCCATTTTCTTCTCTGTTTGGCTTATAAGATGATTTTGTGTTCTTCCACAGAGCCCTATGAGGTATAGAAAAGAAGTAAGAGAGGCTTCTCACCTACAAACCAAATCACAAAGAGTTGGGACAGTTTGGGAAGAAAAAAAAAAAAGAAAGCAGTGATTTCTAAATTTCCTTTGACTCGTGTTTCATTGCAGAGAATATGAACACAAAATATTTCATGTTTTGTCCTTTTCTGTCATTCAGACCTGCAACACATTCCAAAAAAGGTTGAGACAGGAGCAATTTAGGGCTCGTAATCAGGTAAATTGGTTAAATAATGATCGGATTGGAAACAGGTAATGTCTAAGCAGCACCTGAGAAAGGTCTAGTCCTTTCCTAGAAGCACCAGTTTGCAACAAATACGAGACAAAATGTTTAAAGACAATGTTCCTCAAAGAAAAATAGGAAGCGATTTGGATATTTCACCTTCAACAGTGCGTAATAGAATTAAAGGACTCAAGGAATCTGGAGGAATTTGAGTGCATAAAGGACAAGCGTAAGCTGAACAACCGCTCCGATCCCTCAGGCGGCACTGCATCGAGAACCGTCATTCATCTATAAGCGATATCACCGCATGGGCTCAGGACCACTTTGGCAAACCTTTGTCAGGTACCACAGTACATAGTTACATCCACAAATGCCAGTTAAAACTGTACTGAGCCAAAAGGAAGCTGTGCGTTAACAGAAGTGCTGTGGACTTCTCCGGGCTCGCAGGCATCTGGGATGGACCACGTCACAGTGGAAATGTACACTGTGATCACATCAATAATTTCATATCAATTGGGTGGCTGTAGCTCAGGCGGTAGAGCAGGTCATCTACTGATCGGAAGGTTGATGGTTCAATTCCTGGCTTCCCCTAGTCTGTGTGCCAAATATCCTTGGGCAAGATACTAACCCCAAATTGCTCTCCGATGCATCCATCAGAGTGTGAATGTTAGTTAGAAAGCACTCAGAGAATGTGCTTGTGTGAATGGGTAAATACACAAGTTGTGTACAGCACTGTGAGTGTTCAGAGGAGTAGAAAAGAACCAGCCCGTTTAACATCAATCACTGTTTTTTGGGAGAAATGGACGCTGTGTGCTCCGGACCAAAGAACAAAGTTACAAAGTCCTGACTGCAGAGGAAGAGGGTACGAGTACTGGACTGTCCTGCCTGCACGTCCTGACTGGTCTCCAGTCCAGAATGTGTGGTGACAACAAAGACCCGCACTGTTGCCCAGCTTAAGACTTGTTTGCAGGAAGAAATGGGACAAAGTGACGCCTGAATCACTTCATCGCTCGGTGTCCTCAGTCTCTAAACATCTTTAAGTGACTACATTACAAAGCAGTGCATGCTTTACTGTTGCAACTGTTTTTGAAATGTGTTGGAAGAACCAAAACTGGAATATGTGTTTATTTTGAAAACAACAATAAAATTCATTAAGAACACATTATTTAATGTGCTGTTGTACTGTTTTCAATATAATACAGGTCAAAGGTCATTTAACGAAGCACGGTTTCAGTTTGATTTTACTTTAACACGCGTCCCAACTTCTTCTGATTTGTGGTTGTACAACAACACAATGAATTAGATCAGGATTCACCAAGCATCCATGAATGAGTCTTTCAGCAGTGTGTGTAAGAAGAGATCATCCGACAGCAAACATACTTGATGTGTGTAGGCCAAGGGTCAAACGCAGGACTGAGTGTCTGTGTGAGGTGAGGCAGACTCTCAGCACCAAAGAACTCCTTCAGCAGCAGCTCTCCATCAGCTGCGTGCCCGGCAGACTTCACGCCGCCTGGGACCAAAGTTAAAAGCTGCTCCAGAAACTGAAGCTGCCGCCGAGGACTTGCATCACCCTTCAGAGATTAAACACAGAACCATGGACGTATGATTACTGTTTGTATTTATTGTGATGCTGCATGTCTGTATGTGTGAATCAATAACATCACTGATTGAATACAAACACTCACCCTAATCAGGTCCACATCAGATGCTCTGCATAGCAAAAGTTCCTGCCCAAGAACAGCCACATCTGCTTGGTCATAAACCACCACAGTTGGTGTCAAGCAGCAAAAACATCTGGAGGACTCTGTGCACAGCTGCGTTACCTTTAGTCAGAACATCAGGCTCCTTGGATCTCACTGACATCGCCTTTGAACTGGTGAAATTTGGGCTGATACTGTGAAGTGAACACATGGCCGAGTTCATAACAATGAACAGATTATTAGTGATACATGAGCAGAGCTTCTCCTACCTGCTGCAGATCCACGCTAGTATGTCCGTGCGGTGCTGTGAGGTGGAGCACAGCAGCTGCAGCATGCTGTCTGCTTCCTGCAGGTACAGACCTTCAACCAAGGGACAGGATGCAGCCTCAACACGCACACGGCACAAACACACACACACACACACACACACGAGTCACATCAAATCAAAGGAAAAGAGTCATGAGCAAAGGTACCGCGGGTCTGTGGCTCCAGCTGTAGTGTTTCTATTCGACCGCACAAGGCAGCAGTCAGTAGCGGTTTTTGATACGGGCGACACGGGCGGTTGCCCGGGGCAGCATCATGGGCATCGGCCAAAAAAAAAAAAAAAAAAATTGCTCGTACTCATGCTGCCCCGACATCATGCCAGCGCATATTGGGAATGGGATAGGCACCGTTCTATCGCCCATTTGCGGGGAGTAAGGGCGCCCTCCGTTTGCGAGGTGCACTTGCTGCTTGCGGCACAGGGAGGAGAGGACGGGGCGGCGGGGGATTCTCTGGCTGGCTGGAGCAGCATCTAATAACCAACTCGCAAGATAAAACAAAATAAAAACAAACCAACAAACACGAAAACACCAGACATCATGATACAGACTTATAACTTGCACCGGTGGGTTTTTTTTCCGAAATTCTATATGCAAAAAGTGAGCGCGAGAGCCGTCGGTGCGCCTGCTCGCTGCTGAAGTCAAAGTAAACTTTATTGTCATCTCCGCTACATACAGTCCAGTATATAGAGAGACGAGACGACGAGGCTCCAGTTACAGCAGTGCAAGTAAACAAACAATAAATATAAGAAGAGTAAGAAAATAAATATACACGTTAGGACTCGGGGTAAAGGGATCAATAACAATTTAAAATTTATAATTTACAGTTTGATGATTTAGTCTCATACATAACCTGTCGAAAGGGGAGGGAGACCTGCTGCTTCCAAATAGAGCACATTTCATTCATAATGTTGTAAATCCAAGCCCATTATGTATTCATGATTTGAACCCTGGGTTGTGTGAAATCCAGAAATGAACCCTAGACAAAGCGAATCTGTGATAATGGCAGGTCATGTATCCTGAAACAATCAGAATCAGAATACTTTATTAATCCCTAAGGAAATTATGTGGGTTACAGTTGCTCCAAGAAGAAATGGTAAAAATAGTAACAGTAACAGACTAAACTCCAAACAACACTTTATGTTACAGATTTTACACATTTAAGAAATAGCACTAATATTTATAGATCACTCAATTATAAATATCAAGGATTAACAGAGGTGATTATAAATAAATATCAAGAAAATTGATGAGAATATTCCAGAGTAGAAAAGAGCCTGTGTTCAGCACAATATTAATTAGTCATTGTCAATTCTTGATTTGTCCTGTTCTCATCGTATGGCGAATTATGATGGCTTTTTGGTAGCCGTTCGCATAGTATGCATACTTTCTCTCTCTTCATGTGTGTGCGTGTTTCTCTGGTCAAATTCAATATGGTTTCGACAAGTTTTATATTAATGTACAATCCATAATGTTTTGTGTGTGTGTGTGTGTGTGTGTGGGGGGAAAAGGACGCAGCAGGAAAACCGCTGTAAAAATATTGATGTAAAACAAATCAACTACACGGTCCCTTACAAAACATCACGAATCATTTCAGTGCATTAATGAGCCGCTCACGTCCAACTGTTTAAACACATCACGGAGCAGGGTTTAATGCTATGTGAGCACAACTATGACTGTATTTAGTTAATATTGTATTTAACGTTTACCTCCAACGAAGAATACACATGACGAGCAAGTTGTTTTTCTGTCAGAACACCCGCCATTATCCAAACCGACCTCGGGTTCTTCTTCGTGGGTTTTATTGGCGGTTGTCAAACAGCGACAGTGTGCATTGCCGCCATCCTTCGGGGTGACGTGAGGAAAGCCTCTCAGGAATGTCGGCTGATGTTTACACGACGTGCTGTTCCTGACAGTCCTCAGGGGATTTATGTCTCTTACCAAAGTCAAACTAGACATCTGTTGTTTGATATTTTATCCTATAAATCAATACGCTGTGAATCCAGCTGCCGTCAGAGAAAGACGTGGTACACTGCTTGATAAACAATATAAGCATAAGAAACCTAACATCAGACCTGGCTGGAAAGAACATGTATCTATGTACCATGATGAAGCTCGTATAGCTTATAAATGTTGGGCCATGGCTGGAAGACCTAAACAAGGCCCAGAATTTGAACAGAAAAAATGTGCGAATGCCAGATATAAGTACGCTGTTCGCTTTATAACTAAAAATGAGCAAATGCTGAGAGCAGATTCTTTGGCCAGGAAAATGCTGTGTAATAATATGACAGATTTTTGGAAAGAGGTGAAAGCTCTTAATAACTGTAAACCATCTTTACTATCAACTGTTGAAGGTGTTTCTGGGGCAGATAACATTGCAGCATTATGGAGACAGCATTACAGTGTGTTGTTTAACTGTATAAAAAGTGATCCATATGAGGACAATTTTGACATGAGTAATGACACAATAAGTGTAAGGACACATGAAGTATATGAAGCCATTCATAGGTTGCCTGATAATAAATCCTCTGGTTTGGATCACATCACTGCAGAACATTTAAAACATGCTAGTTTAAGGCTAGCTCCTCTTTTAGCACTCTGTTTCACTGGGTTTATGATTCATGGCATATTACCAGACTCAATGCTGTGTATTTTATTGGTACCAGTTATGAAAGACAAAGCTTCAAAAGTGAGCTGTTTGGATAATTACAGGCCGATTGCACTAGCCAGTATTTTATCTAAGGTGTTAGAAAGAATCTTGTTTGACAGAGTTAGTGTGTTCATCTCTTCTCTGGATAATCAGTTTGGCTTCAAACCAAAGCACGGCACTGACTTGTGCATATATGCACTCAAGGAAATAGTTTGTATAGGGCTAAAAATTCATCTGTCCTCATGTGTTTCATTGATGCCTCTAAGGCTTTTGATCGAGTGAACCACAGAAAACTTTTGATAAATTGAAGAGACGGGAGTTCCTCAATACATCGTGAGGATTCTCTCTTACTGGTACGCTCATCAGAGCATGTAGGTTAAATGGGGAAGTAGTATTTCTGCCCCCTTTGGTGTCAGCAATGGTGTCAGACAGGGTGGGATTTTGTCTCCAATTTTATTTAATCTATATGTTGATGATTTGTCCATACAGCTGAGAGCCTGTAACACTGGGTGTATATTAGGTAAAACACTGATAAATCATCTTATGTATGCAGAATACCTGGTTGTTTTTAGTCCAAGCAGTGCTGGGTTACAGGATCTTCTTAATGTCTGTACTGAATATGGTGTGCAATATGACATAGAGTACAATGCTGCTAAAAGTGCTGTTTTGATATGTAGAACCAAGCAGGATAAACAGCTAAATTTCCCTTTGTTTAAACTGGCCCAAAAAACTCTTGAAGTTCATAAAAAGGTGAAATACCTTGGTCACTTTATTACTGAGCAAATGAATGATGATGATGACATTTACAGACAACGATGTAAGCTCTATGTGCAGGCAAATACTATTGCACGCAAATTCAGCTTTTGTTCACTTCCAGTTAAAGTGGCTTTGTTTAAAGCGTATTGCACACCGCTATATACTGCCCCCTTGTGGTCATCCTACAAACAATGTAGCATGCAGAAGCTGCATGTTGCATATAATGATGCGATGAGAATCCTTTGCAGGATACCTAGAAGTGGTAGTGCCAGTCAGATGTTTGTAGCTGTGGGTGTTTGGACTTTTAAAGCACTTTTAAGAAAGTTAATGTACAATTTTAGAGAACGACTGGATGGTTCGAGTAACAGTATAATTTTAGCACTCACAGATCCGACACTGAGTGGTTCCCGTTACTCATCCAGTCTGAGAAAGCACTGGTTAAAGTGTTTGTGTATTTATTGATTTATTTTAAGTAATTGTGTTTTATGTATATTATGGTTTTATATTTTTACAAATGCTTTATATACTTATTTATCTATATATATATATATATATATATATATATATATATATATATATATATATATATATATATATATATATATATATATATATATATAATTTATACCTTGTGTTGGGGGGGTTGTGTGTGTGTTTCTGTCTTGTTTTTATGGACAAGTCTGCCAATAAAGATTGAATTGAATTGAATTGAATTGAATTGAAAGAAAACAAAAAGTCTATCAGATAAGTTGGCAGATAAGTTCATTTCTTCAGTTCTTTTACAGTATATCAATAAGATCCACTTTAACTTTCACTTTACTGGGGCTTTGCATCAGTCGCCTTCTCCCAGCTTCATATTTCTGACAGTGTTACTAAGCGGAGGAAAAGAAACTAACAAGGATTCCCTTAGTAGCGGCGAGCGAAGAGGGAAGAGCCCAGCGCCGAATCCCCGTCCGACAGGCGGGCGTGGGAAATGTGGCGTACGGAAGACCGCTTTGCCCGGTGCCGATCGGGGGCCCAAGTCCTTCTGATCGAGGCCCCATCCCACGGACAGTGTGAGGCCGGTGGCGGCCCCTGTCGCGCCGGGGTTCGGTCTTCTCGGAGTCGGGTTGTTTGGGAATGCAGCCCAAAGTGGGTGGTAAACTCCATCTAAGGCTAAATACCGGCACGAGACCGATAGACGACAAGTACCGTAAGGGAAAGTTGAAAAGAACTTTGAAGAGAGAGTTCAACAGGGCGTGAAACCATCAAACATGTTCTGTGGTTTCATCTTCTCCACAACTGCATTTCCCCTCACGGTGGGTTCTTATCATAAATAATGTGCCAAAACGTTATTACCTGCCTGGGTTCACAGTGGGTAGTTGTGGGTAGGACTGCGTGAGCAGGGCAACAGAAGCTTTGACCTTTGGGGTCCCTGTATGGGCCCACAAAATGATTCTGGATGGGTTTTCTAAAACCTGCCATGGTCCGGTTCCTTAATAACATTTCTTTTAGTCAAGTGATATCATGAAAGCAACAATAGCCTGAAATGTCCAAATGAATGCGGAGCAAGAAAAAAGTGCAGTGTCTAAAACTAAACAGCATGAATTTATAGAGTATGCAAATAAACTGTGATCATCGCCATAGCCAAAGAAAGCTCGTTTATAACCAGCATCGTGTAAATAAGCGCTCTGCGGAACCATCGCTCCATCCTCCAATCCAGCAGGTGGCGCCAGCGTGCCCACGGGGTGAATGTCAGCCGCAAACGAAGCCGAAACGAACGTCGGCGTCATTTCCTGGATGCTGTACGACTAGCAACGGTAAAACTCGAAGCTCTGAACGCGGTCCTCTGTTATATAAATCTGCGAGTGGTCTCTGCATGGGGCGAGGCTTTTCCCGGTGAGTGAGAGATTGAGCGTCCGGAGCGCGCACGATGAAGAAAAAGGGCTCGGAGAAAAAACGCCATGTGGTAGCCTGGCTTAACAAAGCGGAGTGGGATCAGGTTCGGGACTACCTTTACTCCATGGACTCCTCTCTGCAGCGGTTTGCCTTAGACAGGATATCGGCTTGGAGGGCCAGGTGCTCTAATAGTTTTCCCGTGGCCGTGGACTGCACAGCAGACCTCGTGCGCTGCCAGGTGCTGGACCGGTCCGGACAGCTTACCGGAGATGACTTGATCCTGATGTACGGGATGGCCCTGGTAAGATTTGTTAATCTTATCACGGAGCGCCAGCAGGGGAGAAGGGCCCGGCCGCTGAGGCGACTGGCTGGAAACTTGAACATCCCCGAGTGGGTGGTGGATCTGAGGCACGAAATCACGCATCGGAAGCTTCCTTCTTTGAAATGGTGCCGAAAGGGATGTAAGGTGGTCCTGGAGTGGCTCCAGCAGGAGTATTGGTCCAGACAGCTGGGAGGAGCCCCCGATGAGCGCTGGGACTTGCAGTCGGATGGCGAGGATGAGGAAGCTGACATCAAGCAACAGGAGGATGAGCTCGTTGCCAGGCAGAAAGAAGTGGACGCCTACACAAAAGCTCGGGAGCTGCTGATCTCTTATGAGAAGGACCAGTACCAAGCTTTTGATGGGTCTCCTGAAGACAAGGAGAAGAGCTTGTGGCAGGCCCCCTTAGCAGACATGAGTTGGTTGCTGGGTGAGATCAAGCAGTTTGCACTGGAGTCCAGTGAGCTGTTGATTGATGTGCTGCTGGAGGACGGATTTCTTGTTCCTACCATGGAGCAGCTGGAAACATTAGGCTGTGCAACCTCTGACAGTGCCAGTCCCACTGAGCCCAGAGTCCCACAAACCTTCCTGCGATTTTGGCTGCCCCTGCTAAAGATGCTTAACTCTCCATCTTTCATTCACCTCTTCCTGGAGAAGCTCTTTGTGGAACTGAAGCTGCTCAGCAAAGAGCCCGACGGTCACAGGTGTTTCTATATTTCTGCATGGATTTCAGAAGTCCTCCTCTGCAACAACAACAAATTTGAATATCATTTTGAGACAAAGTTGCAGAAGAAAGCCAGAATGAAGGACAGGATTTTCATCAACCGCATCCAGCTGAGGTGGCAGCAGCTTCTCTCTGCATGTCTGGATGCCCCCTGCATCAGCACGCCTCACCTGATCCAGCTCATCCTGGATGACATGGAGCACCCCCCCTCCCAGGAAACCAGAGAGAAGCTGGTCCAGCTCTGCTCCATCTACACACAGACAGAGCGCTCCGAGGCCAGCACACCTCTGCAGCAGAAGCAGCAGCAGCAGCAGCAGCCCATATATACTGTGGAGATGCTGCTGGACAAGATGCAACACTCCTGGCAGGACGCCCGTCCCTTGCATTCCTCACCGATGGACTCGGAGAGAAGTGAGGAGCGCAAATGGGCAGACGTGCAGGCTGAAAGAGCACTTGCCCTCAGAGGTTCTCCGTGGCAGGTGTGCACTGATAATGTCTCATGGAAGAACTATCCCATTGGTAAAGTTCCTGGACAGTCGGACGACCCGTCGTGCCTCATGGTGGACAATTATTCGATAATGACTGTGTCTGACCAGCCAGTGGAGCTGGAGAGCAGCGCGACACGTAGCAGCATCCCAGGGGCCTCGGCTCCAGCCCGGCCAGCTGAGGGCCTCCGCTGGAGCAACAGCGACCTCAACAGACTGAAATGTGGACTGAAGCTTTTTTAAGTCTCATTCCAGCCTTTGCTGACTCTTGTTGTGCTAGAAGCAGTTTTTAAGCAAAAATACAATGTTCAGAAGACAAAATGTTGTGGGAGCTTTAACCACGAGCACAGTGCAGGTTCAGCAGTTTTTGATGTGAAGAGTCTGTTTATTGTGATTGTTTCTGTCCAGTCGAGCTCGTTAACTAAACATGTAGGCAGAAGCAGAAATAAAACGTTCAGAAGACAAAATGTTCTGATTTAACTAAATGAAATGTTTGATTCCTCTGTGTCTTCAAATAAACCATGCTCTTTGCAAGTGTGTGACATTTAATAGACCAAACAATACATCTGAATCCTGAAAACTGATCATCTGATGAACTGACACTGAAAATGTGTCGTAGTTGTGGTCATTTGGGCCAGGTGGAAGCCTTTATGTTCTTTGTGTTTATTGTTAGTAGGTGGCAGAGAAAAAGTTTAACACATTCTCTGCACGCTGGAGCTGAAAGTGAGATAAGAAGAGTTTATTAATCCCTGTGGAAATTGTGTGGTTACAGTTGCTCCAAGACAATAAGAGCAGTAACACACTGAAAAAAAAAAATAACACAGCACTGCCTGCTTATTTCCTGCTTTATGTGAGCTTCTGCTGTAGTTTATTGTGTGCTTTTAGTCCCAAGAAACCACCCTTTTACTGTGGCGCATGATAAGATCTTCTGATGTTTGGTGTCATCTTCCTGTGATCTCCTGTGAACAGGTGGATTAATTCACTTCCAGTTTATGTATGTAGCACCAAATCACAGCAGTCACTGAACACTGTAAAGACTCTAGAATAATTCTGGAGGCACAACATTTAAAGCTCCCATCCTTCTATCCCACATACCTAAAAGTTAGTTATATCATAAATAGCCCCGTGTTTGTGTAATTGATTTGTAAAAGGCAAAGTGGTGACTTTTTCTTTTCAAGTACGTCTTCATATGGAGACAGTGTTTTTTAATGGCACAAAACAAGGCATTGTTTACAAAAATGTGTACATTTTATTGGGCAGAATGAGGTAAACAGTGAAGAAAAGTATGAGAAAACGGAGCATAGGATCTCCGGAGACTGTGGCAAGTAGAACTAGAAAAATTTGCATTTCCTGCGAAAATGCAGTGTGGATGCTGTAACGCTGAAGCTGTCTGCTAAAAATAGCTGAAAAAGCTGAAAAGAAGCAAAAAATTGTAATAACTTTGCAGAAGCATAAGAACTTAGCAAAAATGTAATTACTTAGCAGAACTGCAATATCTTAGAGGAAACATAATACTTGGCAGAAATAGAATAGCATAGCAGAACTTAGCAGAAATATTGTAACTTACCAGAAACATGATAACTTTTCAAAACTACAAGAATTTAGGAGAAATAGTATAAGATAACAGAAAGAATATATTTAGCCAAAAATACTTAAACATTACAGAAATACTATGATTTAGAAAAATAGTACAACATAGCAGAAATACTGTGATTTACCAGAGACACTGTGATGTACTATGAGTATTGTAATTTTAAATAAATACTATGTTTCAGCACAAATACTCTGGTTTAGCACAAATATTATAACATAGCAGAAATACCATTCTATAGCAGAAATGCTATATTAAGAAAGAAAAATATAATATAGTAGAAATACTGTGATTTAGCAGAAATACTACAACATAGCTTAATAACAATGATTTAGAACAAATACTATGATTGAGCAGAATAGCAGAGGTGGGACCAAGTCATTGTTTTGCAAGTCTCAAGTAAGTCTCAAGTTTTTATCGTTAAGTCACAAGTCAAGTCTCAAGTAATGTCAGGCAAGTCAGAGTCGAGTCTCAAGTCACTGGTGTAAAAGTCAGAGTAAAGTCACAAGTCTGAAACTTTGAATTTCAAGTCCTTTCGAGTCTTTAAAAAAAAAAAAAAAAAAAAGATGTTGCAGTAATATGCTAAATGTAAATATTAGACCATGTAATTTTTAAATGTTTTTCTCAACACATGATGAAATACTGAACTTAGAAAATATACACAAATTGTGAAATTGCACCTCTATAAAATGCAGCTCAATTAAACTTAGCTCCAAGAATAATTTTCACTGACAGTTCTGAGATAAGTTATGTTATTCTTGGATGCGCTTGTAGGACCGGCTTTAAAATCGCATGACAAAAATATCATACACATTAAAAAAAAACAGTATCACCAACATAGCCTGGACAACATTTGCTAGTTAGATGAAGTCATCTCATGATAGCAAAAGAGAAGCACCACCTACCCTTCTTTATGCAACTTCAACTGTCGGACAAAGTTGGAAGTTGTTCCATCTCTGTCTGTGATTCTCTTCTTGCATGTTTTGCATATTGCATTTCAGTTTTTTGTTGACTACTTCATAGTTTATGTACCTGAAAAAAAAGAACTACTCGCAGCATTTTTGAGCGTTTTTTTTGGGGGGGAAAAAAATCTGGTTAATTTGATTGGCTGTGCTACAGCTCACGCACACATACGTACGGAGTGTGGTTTGAATAAATGAATGAATGAATTGAATTAATGGTGCACACTTTTTATATAATATGCATGTTAAATTTTAGATTTGGGGTGAAATATCAAGTCTTTTCAAGTAAACCGGTTTAAGTCCAATTCAAGTCCCAGGTCATTGGTGTAAAAGTCCAAGTCAAGTCACAAGTCTTAGAACATTTTTTCAAGTCAAGTCTAAAGTCATAAAATTAATGACTCGAGTGACTCGAGTCCACACCTCTGCAGAATAGTAATAACTTAAGTGAAAATATTGGAAAGGTAAAATGACAAGCTGAAAAAAAGGAACATGGTTAAGTTCCCTCAAAACTAATTGTTGTTCACCTGTGAAAAAAGAAAAATAAATTTAGAAAAAACAAGAAAGAACAACCAACAGATACACACAAAATCAAATATGGATACACAAATGAACAGAGAGACACACACACACAGGGTCTATGCCAGTCAACCAGTCTGAATATATTATATTTTTATCCAACAATGAGATGCTGCCCCAAAAAGGGTCTTTCTTACGGTGGCCCCTAGAGACAAAGCACGCACAAACTCCAAAACACATGCAAAATACAAAACACGTACAAAATCCAAAACACATGCAAACTCCAAAACACATGCAAAATACAAAACACGTACAAAATCCAAAACACATGCAAAATACAAAACACATGCAAAATACAAAACACGTACTTTTGTGTACTTTTTCCCGCCAAAACAGGTGAAATACTATATTTGGTAGAAATACTATGTTTTAGCAGAAATACTATATTTAGCACAAATCTTATAAAATAGCAGAAATAGTATGATTTAGCAGAAATACCTAAAAAGCAGCAGAAAATCTATGATTTAGCACAATAGTAATAACTTAAATAGAAAAATTGGAAAAGCAAAATGGACAGCTGAAAAAATGCTGAACATGCTAAGGGTCCCTCAAATATACTTGTTAAAGGAAAAAAGCTTAATATTTTAAAAAGTATAATAGCAAAAAATACCAAAAGTCATAGCCATCATTAGCAGAAATAGCAGAATAGTTTAAAATTTGAACGGTGAAAATCAGCTGAAAATTGTAAGTAGTTAAGTGCCAAAAAACGTACGGAAGCAACTAGAATAAAGTATAAAGAAGAAAGAGAAACAGGAACTCAATAGTGTGGATGCTTAATCAGCACAATGACTAAACACAAATGTGTTTAGTCAGAAGAAACCAAGCCCCTGGAGAAAGGATGTAATTTCCCTTTTCTCTACCACTCTCAGCTACAGCTTTTCATAAAATGTTATTATTATTTATATTTTATAGAAGGACATGCATATGATTTATTTCTCAATATGTTCTTTGAAACCTGAATGTACAGTGGGAAGAATTGCTGAGGATACGAGGTGGTCCTATGCAGACTATATAAGACTTTGAGCTTCTAAAGCCTTTAAATAACATAAAAGATGTAGTTGTATATTGTGCCCACAAGGAGGCAATGTATGCATACAGCTTATGGTCTGAGTGCGCCTTGAGAATGACTCCAGGCCACATGAAATAGAAAACACATTATCTGCATTACTTTGTCAATCATGATGATCATTTTTATGAATATTTTGAGGGTGGGCCATTTTTAAGTGTGGGATTTATACAGTTTTCATCCAATTTCCCTTCCATATTTGGAGCATTCAGACAGCTGTTATCATGCCTGCAGTGCAGTGTACTTCCAAGTTGCTTCTCTCAGTTAGGAAGCATACTAAAGAAACTGACTGTTAAAACTTACCACACTGCTGAAAGTAGTAGAGAAACAGGAAATGACAGACCTGTCACCAGAGAGTTTTGTCCATGTAACCACAACAACTGCTATTTCCATAAAGTGGCATGTTTTTGTGTTTTCTATTTATTGTTGGTGTGTGTTTTTTAACTGACTTCAACAACACTGTGAGACCGTTTGTTTAACACAGTCTTGAGCAGAAACAAAGCGGTGCCAGTTTATTTTGAGCTCGAGGTTCCTGTAACTGGTCTCCACAGAGATGATACTGCTGGGTTTGTGATGGTACGGCTTGCTTGGATCATTCCGGTTCAGCTTGTAGAGCGTGGGGTTGAGCTCATACCTGAAGGCTTCCTTACCCACGGTGTTGAAGTCAAAATGAAGTATTTCAGGTATTTTTTTAGGGAGAAATGGACAACGTGTACTCCGAAATTAATGCTGAAAAGTACATAGAGATTTTGGAGCACAATATGTGAACAACACATCTTTTCAAGGGACACCCCCGACCAATTCAACAAGACAATCCAAAACCACATTCTGCACACATTACAAAGTCCTGCTGTAGAGAAAGAGGGTACAGGTACTTGACTGGCCTGCCTGCAGTCCCGACCTGTCTCCAATAGAGAATGTGTGGCGCATTTTAGAAGGGCAAAATGCAACAAAGACCCCGTACTGTTGCCCACTTTAACCAGTTTCACAAAACTTAGCAAGCAGTTTGCTAACTGTAGCATGGGAGATGGGTGGTCTCGTAGGGTGTCTTGCATTGAAATCTGCTGCAATGACCCGGTTACTGCGTTCACCAGATATCAACACAATTTCGATCCGCTCCTCACGTGTTAACCTCTTCGACATTCACAGCCATTGACTGTGACTAAAGAGAAACTTGTAAATAACTCATGAAAGAATAAAGTTATGTTGAAACCAAGCACACCATTGTTTTTCTTGTGACATTACCAATAAGTTTGATGTGTCACATGGCCCTCTTCCTATTGGAAAAAGTAAAGTTGTATCTAAGATGGCCGACTTCTAAATGGCCACCATGGTCACCGACCATCTTGAGGAGTTTGCCCCCTCACATATACTAATGTGCCACAAACAGGACTTTAATATCACCAACCATTCCCATTTTATTACGGTGTATCCATATAAATGGCCCACCCTGTATAATGTCCTCATAAGTGGATATCAGGCCCTTGTAGAGCAAAACTAAGTATTTTGGTCTAAATAACCCAAAATGTGATGTCCACATATGTGGACGCCAGGTCCTAGGAGGTTAAGGCTGCCAGGTGTCAATAGAGGTTTTGCTGTGCTGTGAAGAAGCTCAAGAGTGAATTGTTTGTAAGGAGAGCTGTATGGCAAATAAATATAAGTTTATTCCACTAAAATTGTCCCGTCTGCCTCACTAAATCTGCTAAGGACCTGTTACACATTGGTTAATGGTAGTCATGTGACTGATACAAGCCAGATTGTTTTATTTAGCAAAACTATGATTAATAGTTAATGTCATTGTTGAGGGGCACAGACAGGACTCCACACGCACACACACATTTGAACATTTTTTTCAAATGAACAATGAACATTTTTTTTTCCAACAAAAGGTCACTTTGTGCACCTACCAGGAAAGGGACAGGTGTTCAAGCCCCAACCCTTTGCATGTGTCTGGTTTTATTTCATTTTAAAGTCTTACTTGGATAGCTGTGAGTAGATTTTAAACTGAATATTTTACCTGTCATATCCCCTGATGAAAAATTTTCTGTTCTAATTTAAACAGCTGGCTCTGAATTATATTTAACATTCAAAATATTTTGCCACCGTGCTAACGGTGGTTAGCACTGTTGCCGCACAGCAAGAAGGTCCTGAGTTCAATTCCACCATCAGGCCGGGCTCTTTCTGTGTGGAGTTTGCATGTTCTTCCCGTGTTTGCGTGGGTTCCCTCCGGTACTCCATCTTCCTCCCACCGTCCAAAGACATGCAATTTGTGGGGATAGGTTAATTGATTGATCCAAATTGCCCATAGGTGTGAATACGTGAGTGAATGTGAGCACGAATGGTTGTCTGTCTCTGTGTGTTAGCCCTGCGACAGACTGGCGACCTGTCCAGGGTGTACCCCGCCTATGACAGCTGGGATAGGTTCCAGCACCCACGGCGACCCTGAAAAAGATGGATGGATGGATGGATGGATGGATGGATGGATGGATGGAATATTTTAATTCAGAATGAAACATTTTCACTGGGAGCAGAAACAGCATGTTAATATGTGGAGATCTCGAAGGCTGCTCCAGAAATTATCAAAGTATTTTTTAAATATTTATTCAATTCTTTTCCAAACCCCAGCAGCTTTCTGTTCTAAGTTTTGAGTCTCTACTAAAATCAAAATAAAAGGATTGTAACCTGTTTGTTTTTATTCAATAAGCAGCAAAGCTATATACTATTTTTGTGAACTGGGACTTTCCCCTGTTAACCTTTGATGGCCCCCTCACCTGTATGTCCTCATCCACAGGTGTCTTATCAGTTTGCATTTGCCTTTCCTCACTGTTTTTGGTCACAGACTTAACCAGCCTAAACTTTTGCATTTTTCGCTGTCTGGGAAATAAACCTTGTATGCTGGACTGTTTTTGTCGTAACCTACAAAAATCCCTTTTGTACGCCCAGAATGCAATCCCAGCAAAAGGCAAGGTGTCTGTCCTGTGCTGGCACTTTTAAATTTAAGCCTGAGATCAAAAGCCCTGCCTCCTATGATAACTTGGCCATAGTACATGTCAGTCTGTCATAAATTCTGCTGTAATCTTGCTCTTCTTTTTTCACCTCATTATATGACTCTTTCTCAGTTATAAAACCTGGTGTGGTTCATTATGGTCATTATGGTTTCATCTTCCACATCCTGTGCAGATAGTAGGCTACAGATGAAATAAAAATGTTAATGATGATGCTCATAGTACTGTCCTGTGCCAGTGAAAACTCGATTTGATGTCTTTTGTTGTCTTTTCTTTGGCTACACTGCAGAGAATGTTAGTGATCCAGTTTGATGGAGATGGAATAACAGCACCCTCTGGTGTTTGTAGCATGAATAAATTCAGCAATCACTCATTTTGAGGCATGTACTCCACTCTGAGAACAAAGCGTTTAATGTAGTTTTCTTTGACAAATATTATATGTTAACTTCTCTATGCTCTACTCTGCCGATGACCTTACAACAGCAAGGTGCCTTCAAGCCCCCTCCCCGACCCTCTGTGACTGTAGTTTGGTAAGATGCTAAGATCTTGCGTGCACAAATAGATGTTATATCACACACTGGTTAACCACTTGTTATATAAAATATTATCTGCACTTACAATTAATAATGTAATAATTAATTAATATTACTAATTAAGATTACTTCAAATTACTTCAAAAATGACCTGCACTCCCTCCCCTCTGGCCCACTGTATAGCACTGTAAAAAGTGAAGGATGGCATGCATTTTGGACTTTTAACTGTATTTTCATTAGTTTTACAGCTTGTCCTACTGATAAAGACCTCCCCCATCGCGATTTATACTACAACAAAGTAATTAAGCTATTTATAGACATTTAAAATGACACCTGTTTTTTCACTGTCTATTATTGAAATACAACTTTGTTCTATAATTGCAGGACAGCCTGGGAAATAAGCCACCAGAATTTTTTCTTTAGTTTTTACATTTAATTCTTACAATTTAAGCCTAAAGATTTGCGTATTATATTATATTATATTATATTATATTATATTATATTATATTATATTATATTATATTATATTATATTATATTATATATTATATTATATTTGACCTTGTTGTTTTACACCGGAAGTATTACATACGCTACCAGTGCGTTGTGGCTTCCGGTGTGCCATAATACCGCTGCGCATATTTCAGGTTTGTTTGGCCGTTTCATTCGCTCGGTGAATAATTTTAAAGTTCACTGCATTTATCCTTTCAAATTTAGATATGCACACGTCTATGGGTGTCTGAGTGATTAACATTATTGTCAGTATTAGTAGTTTCTTTCAGCACCATCTTATTAGCTGTTGAAGTTGTTTAGCAGTGATTCCCCATGTTAGCTTTCGCTAGCTAACGTTTAGTAGCTAACATGTTAGCATCCACCGCTTTAGTCATCCGATTTAGCAAGAAGTCGCTTTTCGACTGTGTTGTTCTGTGTATTGGCATGTGTTCCCACCCCATAAACTTAATATTGGGTATTTTATTTTTGGTGGCGAACTGTACGTGTCTAACTACACTTGGTTGGCGTCTCTGATATATGAAAGTGATAAAAATGACTGACGGCTGAGCAACACTTGAACTCTCCGACACACTGCACGATGACATTAAACAGCGTGCACATAGTCTATGTTATGTCCACCGGCTAAATTTGGAAATCCGCAAGTCTTTCATTGTCTTTTCCATTACTTTAGTGGAAATTATTTCAAAGCTCTAATCTGTTTTTTATTAGTAGTTGTCCAAAGACAAGACGGGGGGGTGGGGGGCGATTCTGAAGCTTTGATCCTAATTCAATTGAATGGTAAATTAAACCAGTAACTAACAAATGGTAACCTCCTTTCTCTCATGGAAGTATATGAACTGTAGTGGTTTGTTTAGTTACTGTTATTCTGCATGATTCAAACAAAGCTAAGCAGACAATACTGAACTCTGTGTGTGTGCTTGTGTTGCAAAGCAGGCGGTGGAGAGCAGACGCCGATGGGGGACGAAAAAGACACCTGGAAAGTTAAAACTCTTGATGAAATCTTACTAGAGAAGAAACGCAGAAAAGAATTACAAGAGAAAACAGATCCGAAACGCCAGAAAAATGTAAAGTATCTAGCTAATATACAATCTATGTTACACATGCATGCTGACACAGAATGCTACAAACAGATTTGTGAATTAATGTCTTAGGTCTTAGGTTATTTTCATGTTAGTATTTTATCTTAAAACCCACATGTTAATTTAGAACTGGAATATAGAATTTATTAAGAAGCATAGCCTAATTAATTTAGTCTTTAGTCTAAACATTGTTGAAGTTGCTAAATACAAAAATGTTGTGGACTTTTTTTGCATGTTAGCCCTCTTGTACTCAATGACTTCTTGTAGGCTTTAACCCCAAATTCTGGATTTCTTGTCTTGGCCAGTTCTCAAAGGGCCTTGCTTCACAGGCGGATGATCGGGAAGCCAAACGAGACACTCCGGAGGAAGGAGAACTTCGGGATCAAAGAATGGAAATAACAATTCGTAACTCACCGTATGCACGTCAAGACTCAACAGAGGACAGGTACTTGGAATTTGGGGGAAATTATGAGTGGGTAAACTGACCCATGACTTTTTCTTCTTTTTTTTAAATGTGGAAATTAGTATACATAACCAGCAGGTTAGCAGCACTAAGTTATTACAAAGTTATAAGGGCTTAAAGCTGCTATATAATGTTAATTCAGTTCAGGTTTTTTTTGTTATTATGCAGCAAAGCAAATTTGCTGTATCAGTTGGGACAGCACAACAGTGCAGATGAAACACTAAACATGCAATGCAGAATTACATCATAAGGGCAAGAAATTATGAACGTGCAAAATATAGTACAATACCACACAATACAGTACAGATTAATATAAATAGTAGCAGATTATTGACTTTTAAATAGTCTGCTATTTCTTATAAGTGGTCTGTAATTAGAGAAAGGGATGCAAATAATGGGAATTTTGATCCCCCTAGATTTACTTTGAGGGCCTGCAACTCAGAAAATATTCACAGTATGACGGTAAAATGTTGCTGGATATCATTAAATATACTAAAGCTGATTCTGAACTGATTTATTTATTATATTTTTTTTCGTGGAATGATCCATAAGACTATCAGACAGATATTGGTTCTGAATTGGCGCAACTCAACTCACAATTTTTTTTTTTTATGTTTCTTTTAGAGGGGAAGAAGACGAATCACTAGCAATTAAGCCCCCACAGCAAATAGCAAGGAAGGACAAATCTCACCACAGAAAGGAGGAGAAGCGAAAAGATAAAAGACGTCATCGCAGTCATTCTGCTGAAGGAGGTTCAGAAACTCTGCTTCACATGTTTTACAGATACATATTTTTATGTTTAGGGCTGTTTTTTCATGTGTATTTGTTACTTAAACAGCAGGAAAACATGCACGACTCAAAGATAAAGAAAAAGAGCGCGAAAGCGATCGCAGGAAACGTCACTGGGAAGAGGACAAAGCCCGGCGAGACTGGGAGAGGCAGAAAAGAAGGGAACAAGCCAGAGCTCATTCACGTAGAGAGAGGTGAGCGCCATCTTTGGCCAGCAGTAAATAATCACATGTCAGTTCAGATGATTTCTGATAGTTTTGTTCCTTTGATATTGTCAGCGCTAACTTGTTTGAACATCGGTTTTGTTGAACTTTTGTTGATTGCATGTCAGAATGTTAAATCCTATCAGCGCTAATGTGTTTGATCCTTAAGAAAAAACCTGTAATTTTAAATGTGATGTTCCTTTTTAAACTAAATAAAGACGTGAAACATAAATAATTCAAGTTAACACTTAACTACTGTCCATTTAAAGAAACCAAAGAAAGCAGTGACAAGAGTGAACTTTGGATTATCCAAACAGACCTCCAGTGGACTCTGCTGGGTTTTTTTTGGATCACAGGGACCGACTGGAGCAGCTCGAGCGCCAGCGGGAGCGTGACCGAAAGCTCTGGGAACAGCAGAAAGAGCAACGAGAGCTAAAGGACCGGGAGAGGAGGGCTGAAGAGCGACGCAAAGAAAGAGGGACTCGACGAGAAGGTCAGTGAGTGTAACTAAACACGGTGTCCTTTCCCAGCTGTGTAATTTCAACACTGAACAAGAGTCATAATTTTATTCTCATGTAACTGGGGAAGCAAATGTATTTAAGCAAGTAGGCAAATGTCTCAAAATGCTAAACTGTGACTTGATGGATTGGGATTTTTAGACCCTGCAGCCTGTGAGGTAAACCTGCATCACTGATTACCTAATTAATTTTTCTCATCTAAAGTGCCATCTCACCATCGGATGCTACCTGAGGAATATGATGACAAGCCAAAACAAAGTCACCGCAGCCGTAGTCCAGTACGTGTTCCCAGAGAAAGGTCTGATCACAGTGAAACACGGAAAAGTGCTTGTAAGTTTGAAGTTTTTCTTGTTTTTTTGTTGATGGTTATTCTTGACACCAATAAGAGATTATTATGGTTCCAATGTAACTCATACTATTTTTTTTTCTGCAGCATCAAAGGAAGAGAAGCCTGAGAGCAAAGATCTGCTTGCTGATCTGCAGGATATCAGTGATAATGAAAGGAAGACCAGCAGTGCAGAATCCTCCCTGGGTGAGTTAAATTGTAACCTACAGATTTAGCAATTAGCAGATGTCAAAGACTCCACTACAGCAGATGATTAATATTGATAGGAATGTTCATTGATTGGTCAAACTTGGTAAGACTTCTAATCATCATCAGATGAAAAGGATGACAACAAATATCTACCACAGCTCATTATGTTGGGAAGGCACTGTAGATTTGCAGTTAATTTGCAATTTTTAAACTGGTCTTTTAAATTTCTCATTTCATTTAGCATCAGCGTCTGTTTCTGAGGAAGAGGAAGATGAGGAGGAAGATGAAGAAGAGTCCAGCAGCCAGAGTGAGGGTGAAGAGGAGGAAGAAGAGGAGGAATCTGCTTCAGGCTCAGGGCGGTCTGAGCAGAGTGCAGGTACAAATATTTGTGGCTCATGCGATTCTGTCAGTGCCATCAGATGTTTATCAAAGTGGCTTTCTTCCTCTCAGAAGACGTGAGTGAGGACGAGCAGTCAGGGGAAGATTTTGAACAGGAGCGGGAAAATGGAAATCACATACCTGCTGGTGAGTAAACCTCAGATATCAGTGGTTTTGTCTGTTCAGTTACTGTGTGTGCTTCTCCAACTGAGAAGCACCAAACATAAGTGAAATGTTTACCAGTGGCCGATGGAGAGAGTAGAAATCATATTTGGACAAGTAAAGCGTTTTTTTTTTCTTAGCCTTTTTTTTGAAGGTTAATAATATACCCATCCGGGACTCTAACTGTGTTTCTTAAAGGCACAGTCTGTAGTCACACCACCAAAAGGTCAAAACACAGAAATAGTATGAAATAGTATTCAGGCAAGAAAGAAAAAAAGTATTCCTTAAATTAAGCCCTTTACTTTACTTTAGCTGTACCAAGTTTTAAATTTGGTAACTTGATGATATCAAGGCATCTGCATAGCTAGAAATATTTATCAGCCAAATATTAGTGTACATACAGAACATTAAAAAATGTACAGAATTTTCACATTTAAGAGAATATTTTCTGATAGTGTTTTGAAGATGTGTATACATTTTTTTTTATTTTATTGTTTTGACCTTATGTCACTAAATTAATTAGAACATTAGCATGCAAAAAGAAAAGAATCTTTTAATGGCATCATTTTTAACTCAAACTAAACTATTGTGCTTTAGTAATGATGCAAAATAAATACTCTCTGTAGCACATTCATAAATGACTAAACTTGTGATTAAAAACTCCCCTTGAACACAATCTACACAACATTATCGCCACAAGCTAAAAATGGAAAATTAATCAGCATCACTAAAGAGGCACGTTCTGGTGGCTGATGGGTCACACCTCAGGTGTGTGTCACTGTGTTGTGGATGTTCCTTTCATATCTGAGAAGTTTGCTGAATGAGGATTTAGATGCAAATCGCACATTGTTTGGAGTTTATTCATCTGAAAATTCCAATAATTTACATTTTCTGGTCAAATTTGGTATTTTATGGGTAATAATTTGTGAATTCAGATAAATGAGCTACTATTTCAAAATGGTTTCTAAATTGTAACACGTATTCATTTAAAACGCATACCTTATTTGTAACACGTAACCATTTACCACACAGTACCAGAGTCCCGTTTTGACCATGACTCAGAAGAGAGTGGTGAGGACATGGAGGAAGATGAGGAGGAGGAGGAGGAAGATGAGGAGGAAGAAGAAGCAGGGGAGGGGGAACCCACCCCTCACTCTCAAACTCATTCCCGTTCAGCCACTCCAGAAGGGAACTACATCCCAGAGTCTCCTCCAGTCTCACCTGTGGAGCTGAAGAAGGAGCTGCCCAAATATCTGCCGGCTTTTCAGGTTAGGGTGACACAAATGCTGTGCATCATCCATATGAGCGCAAATTATAGATGTATGTTATTATCTTTGGCCCATTTTCATTATCTTAAAATTTTGACTTGCATTTTGTGTTCAGGGTTGCCGCAGTGTTGAGGAATTTCAGTGTTTGAATCGCATAGAGGAGGGAACCTACGGCGTGGTGTACAGAGCCAAGGACAAAAAGACCGGTATGAAAAGAAAGATACTGATCTATTTACTTTTGTGCTCTTCAGCAGGGTTTATTGTTTTTAGTAAAACACTGACTATAGTATCATGTTCACAGATGAGATTGTTGCCCTGAAAAGGCTGAAGATGGAGAAGGAGAAGGAGGGCTTTCCCATCACATCTTTAAGAGAAATCAATACAATTCTCAAAGCTCAACATCCAAACATCGTCACAGTAAGGGTAAGAGAACATTTTGATATTTACTTGGCTATTAACATTTCACCATTTACAGCTTCTACTAATGTCTTGTACATAAATCTAATCCTTTTCTATCAGGAAATAGTTGTTGGAAGCAATATGGACAAGATCTACATTGTGATGAACTATGTAGAACATGACCTGAAGAGTCTGATGGAAACCATGAAGCAGCCCTTCCTGCCAGGTAGAGTGGATACATTGCTTCAATCATTTCTGTGTGTGAGAGAGAGAAAGATTGAAAAATGATTTTCTGACTTCAGTAGAATGTAAGATCTTATAGATGTTTCTTTGCGTCTGGGTTTATCTCTGAAGGTAGCTAACTGCACAATGTGCCACATTTTCTTCCAGGAGAAGTAAAGACTCTGATGATTCAGTTGCTCCGAGGAGTCCGACACCTCCATGATAATTGGATTCTTCACCGTGATCTGAAGACGTCCAATCTGCTGCTGAGCCACAAGGGTATTCTCAAGGTATACCAGGAGAGCAGTTCTAACTCTGAGGGGCTAATTGTGTGGTAATCTTAGATACCGATAATTGGGTTATCAGTAGTCTTCATTAAGAACAGTCACTAGATGACAGGACTTAAAGTCCTGGTTTGACTCTTAAATACTGTCTCACTTTTTATTTATTTTTTTAATCTTTCAAATTTGTTTTTAAAGCATAGTAATGGAGGAAATCCAAAAGGTGACTTCATTAATCCATCTTTCCAACAAGCTAGCAGCATGAACACAGTTGCATAAACAACACATGATTACTAGAATTCAATTAGAGCATGAATTTCTGGCAAAGTGTAGTGAAGACTGGATCCATGTGTAAATAAACACAATTTTACAGACATTTGTTGGTGTGAATTTTATGCAAATTGGCAGTAGATAATGTGAATTACACTCGATTGTGTAATTTTTTTTCAAATTGAATATGACTCCCTGCTGCCAGGGTATGCAGTCATTTGATTTCTTCTTTAATGGTCAGATGATTTTGATATAAACACCTTCTTTAATGCTGAAATACTGTTATTTAGCCCAAACTAGAGCATTTCAAAGGTCTCCCCATCCATCTTGGATTGTAGATTGGTGACTTTGGTTTGGCCCGGGAGTATGGTTCCCCCCTGAAGCCTTACACCCCGGTGGTGGTTACCCTGTGGTACAGATCGCCTGAGCTGCTGCTTGGAGCCAAGGTGAGAATTCAAGTTCACACACTGCAGGAGTCTGATGAATCCTGAATACAATAGCTGAAACTACAGACAGTAAAGTGATGTCCTTTCATAGATAATGGTTACATCATCCTGACTGATTGTTTTACACAAAGGCATATCTCTCCAATAGAAGACAACATCTTTTGAGCATTTGGCTTGTAACACACCAGATACCACAAAATGCTATTAGAGTTTTACAGTGCATGATTTATGCCATCAGACGGCAGAGGCCCAGCGACCCGTCAGTGTGCATCCACTTTCACATAAACTCCAGGAGGAACGTGCCAGGCAGACCGTCTACTTTATGTTTCTGTGGACTGCCACTGTGTTTGTTCTTCTCTCCGCAGGAATACTCCACAGCTGTGGACATGTGGTCAGTGGGCTGCATATTTGGCGAGCTTCTCACCCAGAAGCCTCTCTTCCCTGGAAAATCTGAAATTGACCAAATTAACAAGATTTTCAAGGTAAACACTTTCATTTGTGCTTATAAAAGGTGGGAAATTGTCAGTATAAATATTAAAGCTCTTCTTTTTACTGCCTGTAAGGTTTTCTGTCAGAGTGCAGTTCTGCAGTGAACCACAGGGTGGAGCTGCTGGTAGCTGTCACCCCAGATGATGTAGTCATACCTTTCACTAAATTATCTAAATTAGGCATAACAGCAATGTGTAGCGATGTTACTTGGGCCTCCCATGTTGTTGTTACCAATGATCAGTTCAAGTTTTAAAATGCACCAAGGACTGGCTACATGCCATGTCCGCAGTTAATGAGCACATCAGCCAAACTGGGAATCTCTTGTATCCACTTTTTTAAAAAGTATGTCTGCTGACTTGTCTGTGTCGACTCTAGGATCTAGGGTCGCCCAGCGAGAAGATCTGGCCCGGCTACAGCGAGCTGCCCGCTGTGAAGAAGATGACTTTCACAGAGTACCCCTACAACAACCTGCGAAAGCGCTTTGGAGCACTGCTGTCAGACCAAGGCTTTGACCTCATGAACAAGTAGGATTTTTAGAGACTTTTTTTACTCTTGCATAAGAAACATAGCTCCTTTCACTGCAGTGCAGTCAGGTTGTAGTATTCCAGCAATTGTCTGTTTTCATGTGTCTGTAGATTCTGTGTTTTCAAAAATGCTAAAGAGGTTATAAACCATAAAGACATCATTTGAAGAAAAGGTCAAATACATGATAAATTAGCCATTTTTAAGGAGTAGAGAATAAGTCCCATAGACTTGTGCAAATATTTGATAACATTTTCAGTGTTGAGAGAACACATATCACTGGTATACAGTGATGAAGAGCATGTATTAGGTAACAATCAGCACGGCTCCTGCAGTGGAAATTGCCTTACTTGGACGAACCCTTTTCTACCCTGTCAAATTCTGTTACTCTTTCCACAGCTTTTTATTTAGTCAGTGCACTTCTGGCAAGCTTTCTTAAAACATGACAGCAGTAGTGGATATATCCCAGCAGGAGTCCAGTTCCATCCCCCTTGTTCCGTTTCACACACACGCACTCACCATGGTGACGCTCCACAGTACAGGAAAATGTTTTAGAAAACACACATTTAATAGGGAAAATCAGTGATGGCTTCATAATTCTTTCTCTCACATTCCAAAGATCAGCTTTGTTCTGCAGCTGCGCAGATGAGCTTCTCAGCTCTCCTCTCAGATCTTTAACCAGCCACAGAAACATCTCTCTACACCTGTAAATGACAAAACCATGCTGGGCAGCTAGCTCCCAGCTGCAGAGGATGGTAACATGTTCGCTGTGCTGCTGCATGAGGAACCACAATTTGGTGGAAATTTGGTTCATGTCCGAAATAGCTGAAACTTCAGCTGTCAGTGTACAGCACATAGGGAAGTGCTGTTAGAAAAGCTTCACAACTGAACAGCAGAACTTTGGAGATGTATCTGGCAGGTTGACAATGCAGAGCAATGTGTTTTTTGTTGTTTGCTGTATCACACCTCCCCTGTGTGTGAAAGCATTTGAAGACCTAGATTCAGTGTCCAACTGAAGGAGGTTTCAGTTCACAACTCTTTAATCTGTTATACGTTTACCATTTCAACATGTAGTAGTTAAGAGATCCCGATTTTAATCCTCCTAGAGAGTCAGAATACTGTCCGTTTTTCTGTCCGTTTCTATCCTGTTAGATAATGAGTTTCCATTACCTGGTGTCTCGTGCATAAATAGGACCGTAGTCCTCAAATGAAAAGCAGCTGGGTCCTCAGTCAAGAAAAGGAACAAGCTTACAGGACAGGAAGAGTGCACATTTTTGTAATTCCATAACAAAATAGTGCATTGGACACAAGTAGCAGGTTTTGTCTTGTGTCGCTAGTATAGTGCTCTTGTCTTATAGGCCTGGTGTCTGTCTAATCCCAACCATTAATCCTCCTGTAGGTATCCTCTCACATTAAATTAGAGATCATTTGTTTTGTAAAATCTTTTATGTTTAATGTCTGCACTCACTTACAGAGGGTTCCCCTCACACACAGTCTGAGTCTGTGTTGCTCCTGTCATATATAATTACGACTGTTTGCAGAAACTCTCTGGCCCCTGGCGTCTGCACCACACCTTGTGTTCAGATTGTGTCACTACAGGGGCTGTTACACACTGTTATGTTCTGTTTCTTTGACTATGTAAGAGTAACTTTGCAGAATGATCAGACTGATCGTTGTTAATATTATTTGGGGGGGGTTGAAGATTAGGTGGGCATTCCTTCTGTAGACGACCACATTATGAATATAAATTTTTTGACATCATTTAGAGCCGAAAGTTAAAAAAAACAGTGAAATGGAGCTTTTCAAGCATTTAGATGCCAGTTATATGCCAGTGTTACCCAGTGACTGTGACCCAATAAAGTAAAAGTCAGCTGGCACATGTGTAATCTTCAAATGTTCGCATCAGACACAACCATCAGCAGGACTTTGATTACACAGAAGCTGTTAATTAGCTGTTAGGTGCTGTTAACTTACAACAACCTGTAAAGCTGCGTCAAGCCCATCCATGCATGCGTCATTCTCTTGGCCATTTCTTGTCACTATTTTTTGGCCTTGGCACAGAAAAATCGCTCTTTCATGGTTAATCCTACCTACAGAGCCCTGATTGGTTTTCCAACTGGGGAACTGGCCTTCATTGAGCTAAAAGGCAGACCCGTTTGAATAGCAGAGAAAAAAAAAACCTGAGGTGAGAGCAGCCGCTGAGGGGTCTGGCAGTTTTGTCCACGCAAGAAGCCTGAGTTCTCCGAGGTAGTTTGGCATCTGTGATGAAACGCTGCGAAAACATAACAGTTAATAATTATTATTGATTGTTTTCCAGGTTCCTCACATACTGCCCCAGTAAGAGGATTTCTTCAGATGAGGCTCTCAAACACGAGTACTTCAGGGAGTCACCTCTCCCCATTGACTCCTCGATGTTCCCCACCTGGCCGGCTAAGAGCGAGCAGCAGAGGGTGAAGCGAGGCACCAGTCCTCGTCCACCCGAGGGAGGCCTGGGCTACAGTCACCTGGTAAGAGCATTAGGCCTCACTTTTCTCCATTACACACAGCTACCAGGCTTTCTGAACGCTGCCTGTGTTAAATAGATTACAGACCTACAGGCTTCTGCTTTGTGTCCGCGTATTTCCTCCTTGTGTTTTCCATGATGAGCACTTTTTAGTTCCTAATGTTTTCAGCAGTGGTCCAGCTCACCCAGCAGCTTAGGGCCACTACTGAGATTTTTCAGTGGAATTAAGTGTTGGTATTTGCTGCCTTACACGCCAATTAGACCATGACAAGTGTATTTTTGTCTCACTTTTCTTCTTGTCAGGGTGAAAAAAAAATGTGTGCTGGAGCTTGTAATTAAGTATTTGGAGTGTTAATAATAATAGTCTTAATAAAAACTGTTAGTTGTAATCAGATCCCTCATTAAATTCAGTTTAGGGGTTCCCAAATGTAACTAGACTAATAAAATAATATTGGTCAGTTTTGTAATAAGCATGTAAGAAGTGCAAGATTTCAAATGTATGATGAGCTGAAGTTTTTGTTAATGCCACAAGTTATGAATGTTTCCATTGTCTCTGTAGGGCGATGATGACCTGAGAGATACTGGCTTCCACCTGACAACCAGCTATCAGGGGGCATCTGCAGTCGGCCCAGGATTCAGCCTCAAGTTCTGAGCCTCAAGCCTTCAGGACGCCCAGCTGGAAAACAGAAAAAGATCCAGCAAAGACTCGTGGACTTCTTGTTTTGTTTTTTGTTTGGAACCGGATGGTATCACTGGTTTACAGCTTTAGAGCAGATCAGTATCTGATCATTTACAACTGTTACCACATAGTCAAGACTGTCTCACAGCAAGACTGATGGCTCAAACCTGTTGAATTTCCACTCTTCCTGTTTGTTTGTTTTTTGTGTTTTTTTTATTAAGCCATTTAACTAACCGAAATGTGACCATTGTAGCTCTTAAAGAGGAGAAACAACCATAAATCTATTCAAAAGTGTTGCTCTCATGTTTGACTTTTATTTTCCCTTTTATATTTCATGAGAGAGGACCAGGTTTTATAAATGGTTGGTATTTCCTGGCTGCCTGAGCTACTGTATAATGATGCAGCATTTGCTGTGTGTTCCATCCAGCATAATGTTAAAATTTAAATGGGAATGTCAGCTCTCCTGATGACAGGGAACTGATGTTTTTGCTAGAAATAAAGTTTGAAACTTTGTTTTGTCTGCCTTTTTTCCTATATTTATAAACTCTGTCCAAGCTATGCAAACACAACTGCACACTGCCAAAGGAGGGGAAAAAAACGAAGGGAAGTCGAGCCTAAAAGAAATCCAGCCTTCAAACCAGCTTGGTAGCTGCCGTCCAAAAGTGATGTCATTCCTTGTGCTGCACACTTTGTCTCAGTACTTTGTTCTTTCAGGGGGGAAAAAAAAGAGGCCCCGGCTTGCTTTGCTTTTGTTTTTAAATGACTCTGACTTCAGAATTAAACCAATAAATTCTTTGATTTTAAGCCAAAGAAAAATAAATAGTGCAGCTGGGGTACCTGCACGACTGGAACAGGTACTGAAAAAAAGGCCCCTCCTGTCCTGGGGCTCGCAGAGCCAGCACTAAATGGAAATATTCATTAATCAATTTTATCTATCCCCTGGACCCACTGTAGCCCTTTCTGCAGATTATTACACCTGATGTGTTGAATAAGCTTGGACAGAGAGCTGCGAGTGGAACTGACTGCTCAGTCCCTGGAGGCAGACTCTTGGCCTCAGCGTGCGACTAGTAAAGTAAGCTAGACGTCTGAGGTGTTCCATATGCGGTTTAAGGTCCGAATGGTTCCAAAGGCTGTAGACAACATTGTTTATTCTGGCTTTAGTAGCTTACTTGGGTCAGTGTGTAAATTATTTAAATGGCATGCATCTAAAGCAAGGGCTTCTGTAAGTTTTTCAGGTCCATTAAAAAAAAAGAGAGACATTTGGGACATTTTGTAGAAGGCTATGGTGAGTTCTCCCAACAGTACTAATATCTTCTGGGTTTCTGTGCAACTAATTAGTCCCTATTTTTCAGAGGAATCCCGTGGGTGGCCTTGGACTCCTTCAGCTGCCTTAGCTGAAAGAGCTTTGAAGAAGTCCAGGCTTGATGAATCCAGACTGACGTCATCGTCCCGAACAGCTGATGAGAGCTGCACAGAACTTTCATCACCAAATAAAATGCAAACCACAGCATCTGCCACAAACAGCTTTTTACAGTCAGGTAGTGTTTTCCACAAAAAAAATGTAAAAATATCTGTCACAGAGCATTTATTCTTTGCACAGATGTAAACGCATTTAACCAAAGACAGTCGACAATTTTACGTGGATACAGGAAGGACGTTTAAAAAACAAAACAAAAAATACTAGTATGTGCCCTAGTGAGTGAGGTCTCCTGGTGACCATCTGTGTGAATATGTCCTGTTCAGTGTGCAGAGGAGCCGGGCTGTTCTGCTTCAGAAGCGCACGCGTACCCTCCACGAGTAGTTAGTGAGAATTTTGTTCTTCTTCTTAACGATGCAGGTGTACGTGCCTTCGTTGATGGCGTTGGCCACTATAGTAATGTGGTCGTCTTTCAGTGAGATGTAGTTCGGGTGAGAGAACTCCAGCAGCTCCCCGTCCTTGTACCAGCTGAAACAGGAGTCGCACGTTAGAGACGGCGCTCAGCAACTGCATACTGTAGCATCACTGTAGCCAGGTAAACTCATAACATATTGGAGAGAGAGAGAGTGCCACTCACTGTACTTTGCCTTTCTTTGATGCTATTTTCTTCCCGCAACGAAATGTCAGCTTCTTGCCCTCGACCACCAGCTTGTGTTTGGTCCTTGGGGGAGCCGGGGTGGGAGCTACAGTGGGGAAAGGGAATTCTGAAGAGGATAGAAAAGGAAACACTGGTGAGCTGGTGCACCACAACAAGAAATGCAAAGGTCATAACTTGGTGTTCTTAACCATAAAATGATCATCTAAGATACACATGTGCAGTGTGACAACTTGCAAGATGTGGGCTAATTTAAACGATAATATAATGTTTGGGTTGAATATTAGTAATTTAATCACTCTAACCTGTAGCTGTGTTTCTATTCACATAGCCGGTGTGTGGCTCTTGGCTGACTTTATCTAACTTAGTCAGTGTGGCTGTATGAAATAAATGTTTCCCACCCGTGATCAAAGAGGAACTAAAAGATTTGTGATAACCATAAACCTCAGTTTCTTTCACTGTCTCCAGCTGTCACAGCCTTTCCTCACACTGCAGTGCCTGAAAGGAAAATGTGAACTAGGTGCAACAGTTTATTGAAATTATGCAATCATACATGGAAATACAGTATATACGGCAAAAACAGAGTTTGTGTGCAATTCTAGTGAGCTTGAAAGTCATTATTGGTATGACCACCTTTATTCTTCCACACAGCCTGAACTCTCTTGTCATTTCTTTAAGTAGTCTTCAGGAATAGTTCTCCAGGGTTCTTGAAGGGCATTCAAAGCTCTTCTTTGGATTTTGGCTGCCTTTTGTTCCGTTTTCTGTCAAGATGATCCCACACTGCTTCAATAATGTCGAGGTCCGAGATATGCCAAGTTTTTGTCTAATAGCTCTTTGGGAATCATCTTGTTGGTGCAAAAATACGATTCCATGCCTGTCAAACTGTGTTATCTTTGGTATTTTTCATAGATTCAACTAAAGAAATGGAAAAGATGATGCATTTTTTTTTTACATACTGGCAGTAATTCTAAAATCGTCTGTTACGTGTAGACACAACACTGATTCATCCCTTGAGTTAAGCACCTTTTCATGATTGAATGATTGATAGGTCAGTCTTAAGAGACTTAACAAACAAACAAATGAGTGAAAAAGCAGCCAATGTCCAAAAAGAAGGTGTGAAAAATCTTCAGAAAGCCTGGAGAACCATTCATCAAGAGAACTTAAAGAAAAAGTACAAGAAAGTCTGGTTTATTGGAAGCAAAAAATAAAGAAATTAAGTTATCCTGCTTTCTGCTTTAATTCCACTATATTTTGGATGCACATAGTGTCATTTGTATTCCATATTTTTTAAGGTTTAGTTACTTATTAGTTATTTTTCTTTTAATCTGCTGAAATGCTGTAATAATGTAGAATTATTGTAGGTAAAACTACCCAAGAGTACATAAGGAAATAATATCCTCTCTAGCAGCAACATTAAAGAGAAGCACAGATGAGTGAATGCATGTTCCTGATGAGTCCTTTTCCTTTAGTACTTTAAAGATATTCTGTGTGGGCACCACGCAGACTTTTGATAAAATACATCTCTGTCTGGGCGCTGGGCTGCACATGAGAGATTTTTATCAGTGTTTTATACGCCAGGTTTCTTCACTCTGTTTATTTATATTTTCACCAAATATATACATTTCTTCATTTCAGCCCCCGTGCGATTCCCATGTTTTGTTTTGTTTTTAAATCCCAGAAAAGCCCATGCTTTCACAAATACCTCGCCAAAATGCTGATTACTGTCAAAACCATTGATAGCAGCCTTATCACGTCAGGCATCCATGCTCCTAACCTGCTGGCGGTGTGCCTGTGTTATCAGTGTAATCTCTCCCATCTGGTGACAAGCGCAACAGGCCGCCTCGTGATCAACTCAGAGTCTGCCTAAAAAACAGTCGCTCTCGTTAATGCTGCAAAAATCCAAATTGACCTTGTGTGTCTCTAACCCTCAAGCCACAGTCTGAAATTCCAGCGGTTTGGAGTCACTCAGGAATTTTCCACAGCCGTACAACGTCTCCCAATCAGCAATGAGGAACAGATTACTGTGAGCCAGGAATCGTATCCTCTTGCCTCTCTCCACACTGTCCCCCTGTTGCTGGCAAAAAAAATCTCAGAAAGCCACAGTCTGTGGGGCTGTGATAGTTAAAACTGAGCCACTTCTTGTTGTGCAAAACCCCCCCCCAGATCTCAGCACCACAGCATCCCACAATAAACCTACAGAGGCAGTTGTCTGATGAGTAACACTTGTGTAAAGCAGCCCTCAGTGAGAGAGCAGTCGGCAGGTAGCGGCCCTGCTGTGTGAGCGTTCTGAAACGCTGCCACTCTCCAGAAATAAAACACAGACTCTCCCAGCGCCAAGTGTAATCTCCCTACAAATCAGACCCTTGAAAACCTCCAGCGCAGCTCTGCATGGCTGGACCTGTTGGCTCCCGTTGCTCCATTGGCAAACGGTTCACAGCAGCTCCTTGTGCTGCTCAATTGAGAGAAAACTTTCTCTGTCTTCTTTTTTTTTTTTTTTTCCTTCCCCCTGGACTGCTGCTGCCGTTGCCACTGCTGCTTCTTACCGTAACAGAAATCACAGCTGGAGGGGCAGTGCTTCTGCATCAGTCTGCGCTTGCTCTCGCAGTAGCCTTTCCGAGCCCAGGCCGGACAGATAAATAGACGATCCAAACATCCTGGAGGAGGGGGGGGAGAGATGAAGTGAGGAGGAGGGTCAGATGGCAGCTCTTAGTCAGGCAGAAGAATTGGAACACCCCCAACCCTCCAAACACAAACACACAATCTGCTTTATGTGCCAGTGAAAATGACTCACTATACACGCTAATGACCACTCGTGAGTAATTTGTACAGTATTCATTAATGTTTCGCTTTCAGTTATCAAACGCAAACATTGTGCTCTACATTTTGATTGGTTTTGATCAGAAGTGCGCCACTGATGGATCTTTACAGGTATATCTAGATGCGTCTAATTGCGTCTACATTCTGAGAAAGCGTCCGATTCATGCAATTCCTTAAATCATCCCAGTGGGATGTTGGACAGCTTCCTTTACAGGACATATGCAGTTTGAAGGCCAGTTGGAGTCTAGACCCAATTTGTCATTTCATCTGACAGCGGCAGCATCAATCTTGTTTTCCTTCGGCCATGTTTAACAACAACGTTATGGAATTCTTGAACCTGTCAAACTGCCCGAGGGAATGAATTCTCCTGCAGGTTCTTCTGTCAAGCTGTTGAGAGGCTTCCCAGATGCACCGTCAGTTTTCTGCCCCTGTGAAATACTACTCGACACTCAGTGCGCATTTTCGTTCCTGATGCTGCCATACGTGTCATCAGCCTCATCATGTGTCTTGATCCCAGCTCTTTATGGGCCTCATTCATTCAATCAAGAGGCTTTGGGATGCCTTTCAATGTGTCATCTAGACAACATAAGTCCCCCAAAATCCTCAGATGTGTTATGAAAGTACAAAAAGAAGACCTTTAATGTTTGTATGAGAGAAGTTCAAAACATAAGGACTGTGAACAAACCGTAGAGCCGGTGCAAACCCCACACCTCATCCTGTGTGATAAGCTTGCGCCCTGTCAGAGTTGCATTCAGGTGCATCAAAGCTTTGGGATCCATGGAGTGCATGAATCCCAGGACGTGACCGATTTCGTGAGCCGCCACATGGACGAGATCCGTCAGCCAAACCCCTGCAACAGAGACAGCTCAGCTCGGTGTCTGCTGCATTCATTACTTCACGCATGAAATATTAAAAGTTTCAGCAAACACAATAAAGATGCGTGCCTTTCTTCCAGCTGAAGCGCATGTTTCCCAGAATCCAGTATTCGTGGTCGTCAAAGTGGATTTCGCCTGTTGGCGGGAAGAACGCGTGAGCCAGTTCTCCTGTGATGCCATCGAAACAATGGTGCAAGTGGGACTGCCAACAGTCTGTGTGGTTGACGGGATAGAAGCCTGCCAAAACAGAGAAACAGAGAGAAATAGCTCAGAGCCAAGGAGGGAAGCCCTCCCTCCATTATTCCTGCTCCGTGGAGACTGCAGTGGGGAGATGATGGATCACAAACGACAAACCCAGAGGATGACAACCATTCCTCTCATTCACTCTGAGAATTTATGCAGGACTCTGGAGTTTGCACCCAAAGGGGGCAGATAAAGCAGAATTTAGGGACTTTTGCCATGAGCTGATATGTCTGGAAGTTGTTAGACATTTTTTTTTCATTAAGAATTATGAAACGTGTTGAATATAAGCTTGGTAATATCGTTGCACTGCTGCGATTTAATGAGGCAAAGAAATTTCGGCAATGACAGCACAGAGAAACAGAAAAGTCTGGCACTGAGAACCAACCAAGGAACATCTTTCGAGGGAGAGATGCACCCACCGATCTTGATGTCTGCCTCTTGGTCGGCCGGCACTTCTCTGAAGGTGAACGGCGAGACGTCGCTCCACATGCCAAAAGCCTTGGCAATTCCCCGACGCGTGTCGCTGGCGTTCATCAAGTTTGTAGGGAAGGAGAGCAACCTGCTCGGAAACAACAGCATGGTGTGGTTAATAGTTGTCCCTTAACACATTCCTCTACAGCTGAGGAATCTGCCAAAACACAATAGCTACTGTTCAGACAGAAAAGAATTCCCACATTCCTAAGCACAGCTCCGTTTTACTGAGACCTGATAGTTTCTAATATCACAGTTAGACAGCCACTTAATAGATTGTTGATACCATCCATTTTACTAGTGTGAAAATGACTTAAATTGGGCTATTTAAGAAAAAAATGTTTGTCTACCACCAACCAACGGCTTTTGGAGCTCCTCTAGCTCAATCTAATCTTCCCGTTAGCGGATCATTTTACAGCTCCAGGATGAATAAAGTCACTGGATCTTCTCCTGACAGTTAACACAGCTCAATCCAACTCTTTGGAAGCCAAGCAACTGTGGTGTGACTTTCAGAGTCCCCTATGTGCTCACTATTTTACAGTGTTCACAGTCAGATGATAATTCAGACCACTTTTTGGTGCTCTGTCAAACTTTTGGTGGACAAGGTTCAGTGCAAACAGTGACTTAAGATTAGAAAATGTAGCAGCTAACCCACATCAGCAGTAGTTATAGTGCACGATTGTTTGAAATCTGGAGCCTCGGTCTCTCATCTCGGTTTCTTTTTAGCACTAATATTCGCCCTCCCTTTGCCTAATTTGTATTGCTTTTGTGCATCGCAGGCTGTAAATAAATACTTGTATGTAAGCTTGAACTTGTCCCATTTGAGCTTCTCCGGGGTGAGGGTGTAGCGCTTGTTCCTGGAGAGGTGAAGCACTTGTGACCGGGCCTCTTTGCGGATCCCGATGAGCAGCACAGTGGTGTGAGCTTCTTCCTTGGACAAAGAGAAACTTTGAATGAATGACCTCACACTGTGACAGGAGTAACTGAATCCGAAAGACTCATTTGGCTTTCCTAAGAATTCAATGAGATTCAACTGGTCACATTAGTCAATATTATATTTTCAACTTTCCATCTCAGGAAAGAAGTAAGAAAAAAGTTGCATTAAGTTTGATACTTTTCACCAGTATGTTGAGTCTGATATCTCTTCGGGGGGATGACAGCTGGAGTCTGGACTCTGTTATAACTCTGAAAGGCTGCCTATGGGTGCTTTGAGTTTTAATGCTTTCATAAATATTCTGCGGCTGATGTTGAGTTGCAGAGATATTCCATAATAGTGATCACACCTCGCAATAAATCTATAACTTTCTATGGAAATGGGTTTGAGCAATAAATTCGCTTTTCGGCACTAGAAGAGGGGCTGCGATTTCTCAGTTGAGGAGCCCGTTCCCGTGCTTGACAACAGGAATGTTTCTCGCACTGCCTGATGGCTTTAATGGGGTTTTAAGGAGGCAGACATTTAAAAAGAGAAACTGCTGAGGGTACACAACTGGCAGTCATTGGGAGACACGTGCGCAGCACACGCTTTTGAAGGCGCTGGGCGAATATAGGCTTAAACCTGACTTTGTTGAAAAGTACCACTTGGTCTGTTATACCTGGTTCTTTACAAGAGCCTGACTGATGAGCAGGAATACCTTGTGTCAGGTGAAATGCAAGGGGATGAACACGATTTTATAGCAGAGAGCAGAGCAAGTGAAAGTTTTCAGTATGCTTCAGACTAAGTGTTTCTTCTGTGGTCTGACAACAAGATTAGAAATGTCCTTTCAGGGTCTAACATGCAGCCAACACGAGGCTATGGGTCATGCTCGCCAAGTCTCTTCGGGTGTGAAACTAACCAGTGTTTCCATGTGACTGCAATCATCGTCTGAGTGAAAAACAGAGAGCAAGACACCACGAATTCTTAAGAGTATTGGGATTCTTTTTCACGAGCATTCAGAACATGCATAAATACTGATACATTTAGATTTTTCAGGCAAGAAATTACACAACCTCTGTTAAATCGTGGATGCGCTGATTAAAAATGGCTATAGGTTCAAATAAAGAGGTCAGATTATGCACAAGTTATCCCCGTGAGCCATTCAGTTTCAGACAATTTTTCCTTCTCTTGCCTCTCTATAATGTCATTAAGTGTGGATGTCTTTAATATGGTCATGTCAGGCACTCTGCTCTGATTGTGACCACCGAATCCCCAAACCATTGGCTGTTTGCATCATCTGCTTGTGAGGGGCAGCCAATCAGAGGAAAACCTTGCTTTTACAGGGGTACGGTCCTACACGAGAGGCCGCACTAACAAAGTCCTTCTAGGAGCAAGTTTTGCATTTTGGTAGTCATCTCAAAATCTCTCCAAGCAGTTATTTGTGGCTATTTTTAATTTACCTTAAACTTCAGAAGTCACTTGGATATAAAGCTGGATTCTACTGTAAAACCACAACCCCAGCATTCTTTGAGTACCATGCCTCTTGTTTTTTTAAATAATATCTCTGACACTAAAGCCCAGTCCAAGTATAATTTTCTTTTACAAATATGAGTTTCTTGCTGAGGAAAAGCACTGAAGATGGAGAGAAAATATCAAAGTCTCTCTCTTCATTTTGGAATCTACGCCCAGTCCTCCAGTTCCTGTTCCTGCTTCACCCAGTCAAGACAAACAGATGCAGTACTTCCTCCATTTCCTTTCCCAAATAGTACTTTAGGTGGCCAGACTGTCCCACACCGTTATTTAACTTCACGATCTCTCGTGGTTTGGTGTTAAATATAACATTTCACTACCAGATTAAAGGCATAGGTCACTGTTTTATACAAAAGTTGCTTTTCCCGACCTCAGCTGACATGCTGGAGTCATGCGTTCAGTGACTTATGAGGTGTTAAAGCCAGCGCGTTTCTTAATGTGTCACGTCTTGTTATATTCACCACAAAGCTCATCTCGCGTGTTTGGCACAAATAAAGATGAACCGCAAACCCACGAGACCTCTAGACTAAACCTCAGAGCCGGCGGTGAGAGCTGACAGAGGGCGAAACATCTGAGGACAAATCCCACAGGGATCGTTTGGGGAGTCTGGAAGAGTTTAACCTCATTTCCAGAAATTGCTAAACAAGGGATTATGATTTTCATCTGAAGTCTCAGAAACTTTGAGGGTTCTAGTCAACAAAAACGATTTTCTGTACACAAATCAAAACACAGACTGTCTGTCGCATTTTTTGTCAGCACGCACATATTCATGTTAAAATGAAACAGAGTGAGGCTGAACTTTGTCAAAACAAATATTGTTAATCTCATTTAGTAATATAGAAATACTCCGTATGTTACAGTGGATAATTGCCCATTAATTCCAGTATAAATCAATGAGAAATGCTCTTTGGTTGTTCTGTTACTTAACTTCATGGAGTTGTGTAATCCCCACCAGCGGGCTTCTTGACTGACACTTAATGAGAGCGTGTGGCAAAGGCAGTGACATAAAGCGATCCCTCAGGCTCTATATCACAGCGGGTGGGTGGCACTGAGTGAAATGTGTGGAGAAACACATTTATCCAGTTCGCTGAAGATATTACTGCACAGGGACCCATTCCATAGACATAACCTAATAGCAGCATTCATCTAACTTCACATAATTGAATCTGATGCCTATTACCATCACTCACTGATTTCATGTGAGGATTTCCAGCTAAAAATATATTTGAAGAAACCAGACGAATGGCTTGAAATTGCACGGATTCTTGCATAATGTAACAGTGAAAGAAAATGATGTGCATCGTTCCTAAATGATCCGGTATTTTCCTGATACCTGCTGCTCTGTTTTGCTGATTGTCATGTGGGCACAGCCAGCACAACTAATAATAAAGCAGATGTTAACCTTTGTGGATTTGTGGTAAATATATGGTGCGTTGCTTTTACCTTTTATCTCAATATAAAACAGCGTTTCATTGCTGGGTTCACCAGTACTGCCACTTTCACCATGAACTTTAAATAAGCCTTACTTTTCTACCCCCGTATGTAGTCTCCTGTTACATAAACAGTTTTGCAAATGGAGCAGAATTCTGAATGGAGTTTGGCGTTATGTGACTTCAAATGGCAAACAGCATCTTAATAACTTCATAAGCACTATGTGTCGGACTCCACAGCTGCAAGGAAAAAGTGGTCACAGCATACCTCTAACCTCCAGGTGGGAAACGCTGTGGTCTGCTGCATCCCTGCAAGCAGAAAGCTGAGCAGCACAGCAGCCAGCAGAGGAGCGAAGCCCCAGTCGCCGTTTCGTAAACTTCTGCCACTCTGACAGCTCACCATGACTGCCATAGCGCACCTCCAGGGGAGACAAAAACAAGAAGAATCCCTTCTGCAAAAGACTGCTTCACCATCTATTCCAGTGAATGCTACTGCGTGGCCATAGCACGCATCGCTGCTGGTGGGTCAGTGCTTGGGGAGCTTGTGGTCGCTGTGCGCAGCAGGCAGCGCAGTCCAGCCCCGCGGACCGACCGGGTTGTGAAAGCAGTGTAGACTGCATCAGCTCTGCTCGCCTCTCTTCCGCACAGCGCGCCTGCCAGCGGGCTGGTTTCACGTTACTGTAGACGGGGCAGGGGGTCAGTGTCGAGACGACCTAATGAAAACCAAACGCGCGCCGTCCGTCAAACCACTTGTTGCAACCGCAGGAGATGCAGCTAAAGCAGAGTCATGGGCTGATTTTTTTTTTTTTTTTTTTTTTTTTTTTGGACACGATTATTTTTTGCACGTTTATGTAACGCTACTGAGTTTAGTCTTCTCCTCCTTACAGCGTGGCAGACATTTTTTAGGTCAGAATAAAAACAGGGCTTTATTTAGTCGGCTGTTTTGTTTAAATTACTCTATATGAGACAGTTTTAAGTGTTTATTTTAAAAAAAAGTTTTACAGCTTACATGTCCAGGAAGAAGAGTATGTTATGAACAATGAATGTACCACAGATAATAGATTTTGCTTGTAGCTTTCCAGCTCCAGGGGTGACACTGGGATCCAGTCGTGCGTGTACATTTGAGGTGTTCATACAAATATCGATAATACCAACCTGCTATTGGTACTGGATCGATACTAGTGCGATAGGATCAATATTTTGTTTCTATCCTTCAAGTTCAGTATGGCAGGGCAGTGCCCATCTGAGCCTGATAAACGTTGTCCAGGGATGTGGAGAATCTCCAGTGCTTGGATGGAAGAGTTGAGCTTTTGTGAGGGAGCCACAGGAAGTGGGTTAACTAAGCCACCCTCTTCTGTACTATCCACCTCCAGATACTGTCCAAAGCTGGGCACAGTGACACAGGCAGCTAGCACCCTTTATGGTTCTGGTTTGTGCTTGTCTAGTCTGTTAACATGCAATCAGTCCAGCTAGCTGCAGGGACATCAACTGAATACTCTAGACCTTTGGCCTCAGACAAAACTGTGTCCCTGGACTCAGAGGGGAGAGAGCCCTATCATGCAACAGCAGTTTTTCCTCACACTTTCTCCAAAAAGTGTGACCTTTTTTCCAAGATGGAGCGCTGGAGCAGGCAACAAAATGTCCAGGCACACATCGTGCTTGTCCTTGTCATGCAAAGAAACCAAATCCGTGAGGACAAGTACAAACAAAACTACTGCAGTCTTAAAATCTCTGGAAGGCACAGTTTCAAGAGGCCATCTGCAAGTTCTTCACTTAACACATTTATGTTTTTTAGAAAAGAAAAAAATGTGCTTGCTAGACTGAATTCGTATCAGGCCTCTCTGCATTGGGGGTTTATTTGTGTCCAGTTTTAAGGAGGCATCTGTTTGTCTGAACCTTTCACACCTTGCTTCAGAATAGTGTTACTCTGTTACTGTCCGGTCGACCTCACTGCTGCTTCGTTTCTCTCTCTGCTCATTAGCAACTTCTGCTGATTCCCCTTTGTTAAGCACCAAAGCAGAAAAAAACTGCAGATATAGTTTTTTCTAGTACACCCTTGGGGGAAGTTAACAACAAAATGTTCCGGCACGTGTAGTGCTTGTCCTTGTCATCCAAAGAAACCAGGATGTTCATCACTGAGATTTTTTTTTTTTAATTCAAAAAGTCCAAAACCCACTTTTTTCCCCTCCCCAAGTTTGGAAGTCTTCCTGGTTTATCAGCAGAACTTACAGAAATATTGTCTGTTCTTCCTTTTTCAGCCAGACTCAGCACAGTTGATTCCCAAAAATCTTCACAAAACACAAACACATGACTTTTTTAAATGAGCTATTTTTGTCCAGGTGTTGATAAATGAACATAAATTCATTCTTATTTACTTCTGGGGTTCACATTTAAAGAGATTAAAGATGCCACTAATAGCTTGGTAAACAGTCAGTTCATTACACTGTCAATCTGAGCTGACACAAAATAGCACAGAAGAGTAAATCTTTTAATATTAAACTTTCCCTTTTCAGACATAAAGACACTTCCAACTATGATGCATAAAAGGTGGAAAATGGGGCAGAAAAATCCACCAAAATGCAGGAAAGGACGTGTCAGAAATTTAAACTTGAGAGAAATCTGCTGCTTCTGGGATGAAAGTCAAACCATAAGCAGTGAGTCGAAAATAAGGTTCAGTCTAATCAAAAAAATGTTCCATGAGTTGTTCTCCTACACGACGGAGTGACACTTAAATGGCAGTTTACACTTGCACCCTCTGTGTGACCCTGTTATGACTGTATTTAAATAGCGTAGAGGCATTTCTATCATGTGATCATTTTTGTTGCTTTTAGGTCAAATCTTGTTTGAGTGTCTCTGACTCCGGCTGGTAAATACTTGTTTTTTTCCCCGACACAGTCTGACTGACAGGAAAATCGGTGGAATTTCTCAAATTAATAAAGACTTCATAATGTCATGCCAGTTTCAGGGTTCTGGTATTATGCATGCTGACTGACATGCTTGGCCCTGAGGACACATAAATGATATTTAATGATGATTCTGCCTGTGTTTTTCCTTCCTGTGACAAGCCAAGATGCTCTGAAGAAGACAGATCAACCAAAGTAGAACCTAATCAACATTTTTTCCCTGAACTTAACTTTCAACAAACTAGTAGCATTACTGCAGTCCTAAAATGCTTTGTTTCTCCCTCTGCTCATCAGCAACTTCTGCTGATTCCCCTTGGTTAAGCACCAAAGCAGAAAAAACTGAAGATATACAACTTATTTTGAATTGTTATCTGTTTGATTTGTTACAGTGACCAAACCCAGAAGTTATTTCATAGAACTGATTCCACTGGACCCTTTTCTAAAGTGATGTAGCTGAATGCACTCCCACATTATTTGTCTTAGATAAACTGGTCACTGGAGCGACCAATCCATTGTTGTAGTATGCATTTGTGTAAAATGTTACAACTTTTTTTTTTTTTTTTTACATTTTCTTACTGAGTATATCCAGTGCAGCCCAACTACTCGAGGGGGGAGATTCTCTTTTTTCCTGGTCTGATGACCTTCCCCTGAGTTTGTTGTTCTAGTACACCCTTGGGTGAAGCTGGGAAAGGTCCTCAGCCAGCTGACTGTCATCTCTGGCCAGACCTGGCTAATCTTTTTTCCCTTAAATGGCTGGAAGCTAGACCGCTTGAACTCATGCGTCACTCATCCAACCACAAACCACTCTACTTACTCACTGATTTTCTTTTCTTTTTTAAGTAGCTTAACTGTGATTGACTGAGGTGAGTAAATCACTCTTTGTTATGTGGCCAAACCACATGTGATAGTTAGATTTCTTTCACTGTGTTTGTCAGTTTGTTTGTTTCTTCCAATCATCTGTTTTGGATTGTTTTCATTGCTATGAGCACAAACAGCTTCTTGGGACCTCGCATATGATAACTATGACCACTTTTTCCTTTAAATTGTATATGTCATTGGAGGGTTGACATTTTGCCTGATTACATCATTATGTGTGTTTGATGATATAATAAATATATATACAATACTGTGCAAAAGTCTTGAGCCATCCTCATTTCTTTATATTTTGCTTCCAATGAGTCAGGCCTTCTTGGCATTTTTAAAATGGTCTTGAACAATAGTTCTCCAGGCTTTCTGAAGGACTTTATGAGTTGTTGGTTATTTTTGTTGTTGTTGTTGTTGTTTTTTTTACATTGGCTGCTTTTTCACTTATTTTCAGTCCAGTCCTTGGACCTGACCATTATCAGAGGAATGTTGTTAAGCCACTTAACACTGACCTATACATCATTCAAGCACACAAAAACGCATCTAACTCATGGGGTGAACCAGTGCTGTGTTCACACATAACACAGTTTAGCAAAGAACCGATTTTAAATTGTATTTTTAGGCATTTTATCACCAGCTGCTTGTCACAACCCCCACACACACACACACACAAAAATCTCTCCCATTTCTTCAGTTGAATCTACAAACAATGAAATAACACAGACAAACATAAAATAGTGTTTTCACCCTAACATGGTGACTCTCAAAGGGTTATTAGCTAAAAAAAAGTTTCATATCTTGGTGTGATGTCTAGAGTCTCCTTAAATACATTGTTACCTGTATATACCTGTATATACGAACTTTGGTTGCTTATGTTTATAGGACCAACTTGTGTCTTCCTTTTATATCTTATTTCCCCTTGCTGTAAGAGCTCTGTAACACTGAAATTTCTCATCCGTGGGATAATAAAGGTTATTCTATTTCTAAATATTTGAGGAAACTGGACAAGTTGGAGGTCTGGAGAGAGGTACAGTGAGTGTCTGCAGCCACCTGTAAAACACGGTGGAGGCTCTGTCACGGTGGGGCTGCATTTCAGCCAGTGGTGTTGGAGATCTTCTCAAAACAGATGGAATTTTTAAAAAAAGCAGAAAAGTGCTGTCAGATTTTGATCCTCCACCACCATTGATCCGCTATCTGGATTCGGATTAGCTATTTAAGCTTTAAGCATAGCAGTGATCCCAAACACACTGTCAAAGCATTGGCAATGTGTTTGGGAACACCATCAATCATGGATTGGCCTCCACGGAGCCCGGACCTCAACACTACTGAAGTACTGTGGGATCGTCAAACGACAGCCAACATCCAAAGAAGAGCTGTGAATGTTCAAGAAGCCTTAACTATTCCTGAAGACGACTTAAAGAAATAAATGGAAGCTTGTCTAAGACAGTTCAGGCTGCGTTGAAGAACAAAGGTATTCACATCAAATATTGATGCAAACTGGATAGAATTTCACAAACACGTTTCTTTTCGTTTTTGTGCCCTATATTCTGTATCTTTGCTTATGTTTCAATAAACTGGCCTATTTCCCATTTTCCTAACAAAATATAAAGAATTTTCCTGTGCTGTATCCATCCATCCGTCCGTTTATTTTCTGCCTCTTATCCGGGTTTATATCTAAGAATAAAAAAAGAGGGCGGAACCTTTTTTTTTTACGACGCTTGTTTTCTTCGACCTCTGTACGCGGTTACACTCGTGACGGAGGAAATGGCGCCCGTCTGGTCTCGCAGGCTTTACAGTGGCCAGCCAGTCCGGTACTGTAGAAGCTGACACGTAAGATTTCTAACTGTCTCCTTCAACACCGAGCTCAGCTTGAAGAGAAATATGGTTTTAAGTGGAGAGAGTGCCGGTGTGTGTGGGATATTGAAAACATAGCAGGTAAGAACTGCTGTCAGACATTTCCTCCCCTCTGTCCCCGTACACACAGCCATTAGCTCGGATGGCTAGCACTTAGCTTTAATCCCATAATCTCAGTAGTTAGCCTCATGTTGTTTGCCCCCTTTCGAGTGCCGTGTCCTTGTCTGGGTAGCACCTGAGCAGTTTTTCTCCCGAGGATAGTTTCATCCAAATTTCAAATGAAGTTTGTATTGACAGTAAGCCGGAGTTGGGCTTTTAAACGACCCACTTAAAAATAAATTCCCTGGAACTCAGTGAGACTATTTGTCACGCAGTTCGTATTTATTCATTCACACAGTTTAACAAACAAACACAACAGGGTATGTACATGTCTACAAACAGCCTTAAACTGTGTGAACATTTCCCAGAAGATGGAGGATGTGACGTGGTTGTGTATGTCAGTAACAAAGTCTGTGTAAAACTTTCAGAAAAAAATATGTAAAAGTTTTTAGTTCTTCGCCAAAACCAAAACAGGATAACATATCACTCCTGTTTTAGTTTATTGTAACTTTTGGATTGTTTTTATGATGACTTTTAAGGCCCTCTCTGGACTTCGCCAAAGTATAATTGAAATCATATGACACCATAAACTTGTGGTTCCAAGTCAAGGCTCTGCTAGCCATCCCTGTCTGTTTAAATCTCTCTTATAGACATTTTTTAATAATTGGGCTTTCTCAGTGTTGAATTACTTTTATGTTGTGCTGTATAATGTGATCTCTTTTGGGTGATTATTTTTCAATATCTTATATTTGCTTCTGCTTTTAATCTCCATGTGCCTGTAGACTTCCTCTGCCAGTGCTGTCCAACCTTTAAACTTTGTTCAAATGTTTTACCAATCTTTTGTTTGTTTACTCTCAACCAGTAACTTTACTTATATAGCACCTTTAAAACAAAGCTTGTTGGTTTTTATTGTTACTTGCTGTTGTAAGTTAACATCGTCACATTAAGTTGTCACACCACTAAGGGTATTGGTAAGTGTTACCACAGTTTCTTATTAAGTGCATTCTGGCATTCATTTCTTTCTTAAAACTGGAGATCTTTTGTGTGTAAGGCAAATGTTGCAAACCATTACACCAAAATTCTTGACATATTTCCTCAAAGTACTAAAGTTTGCTACCTGGCTTTGTTTAGTGTATTGGAAATGATATGTTCATATGATGGCTGTGGTTTTGTAAACATTGTCAGCTGTCCATTTTGTAAATTTATATTCTGTGTTTTTTGTTTCTTGCAGAAATCCCAGACTCGGAATATTTGGGAACATTGCTCGTGTTGCAGACCACCTTGAAGGACAATGGCCAAAGAGCAGAAACAAAGCAGGGCGGAAACGTTTTTACTTGCAGGGTCAAATGGTCATAATGGCCAGCAATGGGCAACTGGTATGAGTAACTCTGTGCAAAATCATCCTCCACCTGCTAACAAAATGTCAAGGATGGCCCGCGTTGCCTCGCATGTGAGGCACAAGTGTGCTGCCTATGTGCTAGCATTGAGGCCATGGAGCTTCAGCGCCTCACTTACGCCCGTGGCCCTCGGCAGCGCCTTGGCGTACAAACTGGATGGCTCTGTGGACTTGGTCGTTCTGATGGTGTGTGCTGTGGCTGTCCTCGTGGTTCACGGGGCGGGTAACCTTGTAAACACCTACTATGACTTCTCCAAAGGGATTGACCACAAGAAGAGTGATGATAGGACTCTTGTGGACGAAATCCTGGCGCCACAGGATGTTGTTATGTTTGGCGCTTTGTTATATTCTCTGGGGTGCTTGTGTGCCACTCTGCTTTTCTTCCTGTCTACGCTGAGGCTGGAGCACCTAGCCCTAATTTACTTTGGGGGTCTCTCCAGCTCCTTCTTATACACTGGTGGTGAGTGAAACGTTAAATTGAGTATTAACCACTGCTTATCTGTTTGTCAACACACATCTTAAATTTAAGCTGTACTACTCAACATGTTGGAGGGTCACTTTTGGTTCATAGCTTTGCAGATAATTTGTACTCTGCATCTACCCTAAAATCATTGAGGTGCGATTCAACACTGAAAAAATATATTTCACAATCTGGTGGCAGATGTTTGAGAGACAGATGACTGAAAACTGGCAAAAGACCCATCCCCACAGTTACCTGTTTGTTGAATTTGGGTGAACTGGCCCTTTAAGAAAGCATTTCTTTAAAAACATGTCAGAGATGTGTCACATTTTTTCATGAGGTGACATCCATGCTTTCCAACAGAATGTAGTTCATCAGGACTTTTTTCTTTTTCTTTCTTTTTTTTTTTTTTAAGTGTGATATTTTGTTTTAGGAAAAAAGTTCAGATGATCAGGATTGTCAAAGCTGATTTTCAGGAAAAATGTTCATCTACCACCAAGAGATGTTGAATAACTTCTGTTAACAGATATCTGCATATGCAAAGGACACAGGTTTTGGTATGAGAAGCTTTCTGGTTTTGGTTTGTAGTCTTGTGTAATTGCATGAAGGTAAACACTTCATACAAGGACTGGATTTGCTGTAATGCAGTCTGAAAACCAGATCATCTCATGACAGTGTAACTATTTATTGGCTTTTGAAAATATTTCTGCCTTGCTAAATAATGAGTGCTAGATGTAACACAAAGTATTGGCCTGAATTTACTATGATTAGACTAGAGTGCTTATAAGATTGGTCAGCTTAAGCAGAATTTATGGGCCCGCAAATGTGTTGGATCTGTGTACATGTTTCCATTTGGACAGTGATGCCTACACCATAACCTTCCATGTAACATGATGTGCATCTCCCGTCGTCACATTGCTGAAAATGGCAGATGTAAGCATCAAGTAGGCCAGAATAAGAAGGGAGTGACAGCAAAGTTCAGTTGGAATGGGAAAAGCGCCCAAGAAACGGCAATAAAAATGCAGACAGGAGCTGCATTGGACTTTTGTAATTGTTTTTACCACTGTGTTAGTGGATAGTGCACATGTTGCCTCTGCTGGACTGCAGGCAGAGTTTATGGTCCAGCAGAGTGCCGACTGCTGGCACTTCAGGGATGGCCTGTGTGCCTGTAGAGAGCATCTGTTGTCAGATGGAGGCGATGTACAAAGTATGTGGTACAACTGGTCTAAGGGTTACTCCAGCTTGTGGTGTTGGTCAGTGAGCCACAGCGAAAAGCGAAGTTTTCTCTGTGAAGCAGCCACTGTCTGTGCTTTTCTTTCTGTATTTATTTGCAGTTCTGCTGTTCCACGTAAACTCCACTGTCACACTCTTCACTATTCCCTTCCACTTTTCAGCCAGTCACCATATGTCCGGATGATAAATTGCGCTTCAGTATGCACACGAGGTGGTGGGTTCCTAGATTGACTGTTTGATAACATAGTCAGGCTAAAGGATCATGTTATCTATCACTTAAATTTCTAACATTGTGTTTAAGTAGAGTCATTTGCAGTGAGGTGGTGGAGGGGTCGGGTATTCATAGATCCACTCAGGCTGAAGTAGGCAGAGGTGTAGGGTTACGTTTATTCCTGAAAGACTTTACCATTACAAATAATAAAGTAAAATGCATCATTTGAATGAATGGTGATGTGTTTTTAGGAATTTGATCACTGCTAAGGGAAAAAAGGTGGTGTTGGGGAACATCACTGATATAAAAACAGCAGTTTACTGGCTGTGGTAGGTACTGGTGAGTGTGTGATAATAGTTGGTCAGTTTTTCAAATTGGCTTGAAAGACTTTACATGGAAGTGACGCACTAATGAAAGGCTTAAAAAAAAAATCGTGTCATGGGAGGTGGGGATCAAATGATTCTGACCAAACTTGTCTAAGACTAACCCAAACTTTAAAACAATGCAGTAGCCAGACTGCTGGAATACTCTTTTAAATGTACTGCCAAACCTTTGCCTGTGAGACTCGGTGGAACTCAGTTTGCTGTTTTTGACTGATCCTGTTTTCTCTTCTTCTTCAGGCATCGGCCTCAAGTATGTGGCCCTGGGAGACGTAGTCATCCTCATTACCTTCGGCCCACTGGCGGTCATGTTTGCCCACGCGGTGCAGGTCGGGTACCTCTCCGTGCTCCCGTTGGTGTATGCCGTCCCGCTGGCCCTCAACACAGAAGCTATCCTCCACAGCAACAACACGAGAGACATGGACTCTGACAAGCAAGCGGGGATTGTCACCCTGGCCATCCTCATTGGACCTATGCTGTCTTACGTCCTCTACAACCTCCTGCTCTTTGTCCCTTACGTGCTCTTTTGCATCCTCGCCACCCGTTACACCATCAGCATGGCACTGCCTCTGCTCACGCTGCCCATGGCCTTCTCCCTGGAGAAGCAGTTCAGGAGCCGATGCTACGCCAAGATCCCCCAGAAAACAGCCAAGCTCAACCTCCTGATGGGACTTTTCTATGTATTCGGGATCATTCTGGCTCCTTCTGGCAGCCTGCCATTACTGTGATTTAGTAGAAAATTCAAATTTTGTCGATTTAATACTGACTAGTTTACGTACTGATTTGTATTCATACAAAACTGTCTAAAGGGTCTCGCTGGCTTTAATTTAATGTTTAATTTATGAGCTGAACAGACTTAGCTCCTCCTTCGGGATGCTGAAAACATAATCAAGATTCTTTTATCGAGTATTGAGCCTGCTGTAATGTGTTGGTAAAAGTACGAAGTGTTGGTGTTGATTTGTAGAGGCGGGCAACATTTTCATCATATAAAGACTGAAAGTAAACCTACTGTTGCCATATTTCTAGACATGACATATAACATGATCCTACAAACATCAGTAAACCATTGCTGTCCTCTCTTCATGGTACATACTCTTGATTTGTTCATTGTGGTTTTCATTTTGGAGAGCCTAATAGTATTTTGTCAGCTTGTAATAAAAGTTACTCATACTGATGTCTTCACTTTGAATCGAAGGTAAGATTGCTTACTCATCTTTAATCCAGATGGATTGAGACAAGTAAACATCGCTAAACGTTTAGAAATCCTTAGTTTTACATTGGGTGGGGGAAAAAAACAACAACCCCCAAATATGAAAAAGAAAATACATCACACATAATAGCAGAGCAACTAATGCTTCATAATATGGACACTTCTCTCGTGTTCTTAGAGCTATACAAAGCTGGCATGAATAGTAGCACAGTCTCATTCATACCACATAGAAAGATCATCTAAAAGTCAAGAAACATTCAGAAAAGTCTGAGTCCCTTCTTTCTTCACAGGCTGAACTCTGAACAGGACAGATGAAACTTAGAAAAGTGACTGAACTTCTTTAGGGTTTATTTTTTTGGATGATGTTTCACCTCTCTTCCAAGGGGCTTCTTCAGTTCTAGAACCAAAAAGGAGACACGAAGGTATTTAAATTCTAGTGGGTTTTTTATGCTTAGTGGGTCAATGAATACCTCCTATCATCACATGAGCCAAGGTGTGAGTCATTACCACCACCCACAGGTTTCAGGTGAAACCATTGGAACACCTTGCCCTACCCTATCATGTGATTTATTGAGATCACATGACATGAGGTGCTTGGGAAGGGGGGCAGCCACTCCCTCTGTTCAATGATGGACATAGATGACCTCTTTTATTCCTCTTTCAAACCACCTGTGGTCTCGCTCCAAAATGTGAGCATTGGCATCCTCGACAGAGTGACCTTTAACCTTTAAGAGCAGATGTCTTATCATGTCAAAGTGGCTCTTCTTTCAACTGTGCCTTGGCTAACATGACAAGGCACAGAGGTCAAACATCTTCTAACACCATAAAGAAGACCAGTCGCCTTCTTACTATGACCTGGATGACTGAAAACCCACACAGACGTGCACATCGAGTCATTCCTCCATGCCACTATAACTCCACTAAATTACATTTCTAACAGCAGGCACTAAATATAATCTGCAATTATGTTCTAATGTACACTTATGATTCTAATACAATAATGTTGAAGTTTCATTAACAAGTGCATATTGAGCCCCCCAAAACCATGGTCATAGTTGGCCAGCAGGGGGCAGCATTGAACAGGTGTTAGGACAACAGGCACAGAAAGCTGTCGCAGGCTTTGTGTTATTAAACGCTTCACGCGCTCTCTGACGTTTTGGTGTAACGACTCGGTGTTAGGCTAATTGTTTACACATTCTATGTCTTATAGTATCAAAATCTATAAGTATCACTAATTTGAATATTAGCAGAAGAACGATGATAAAACACAGCCTCTGTGGAAAGTTATTTTAATAAAAGATCGTAGTAGAAGCTTTATTTCTATTCTTTTAATTGAATACTTTTTATTTACTGGACGTGTTTGCAGTATTCCTTTTTCTTTGTCCTTAAACATAGCTGATAGTTTTACACTTTAACCTTAGTTACAGTGCAGTTAAGAGTCGAGTGCTTTAATTGTATTTCATTAGGAAGGCTGTCCCGAGCTTTACTTTAATAATTACATGGCTCCATACTGCATTCTGCAGTATCCACCCATAGCCCAGAGACATGAGGGGCAAATGAACTGCATGTTGAAAACTGCCACTCCCATCTGATAAATGCTGTAAACAGTGGAGCACCATAACATTATGCATTGAAAATGCTATTGATATGTTGGCATCCTATAAATACTGATGAACTGAAAGGTACATTAATCTTATGTGACTGGTTGTACTTTGAGTTCATTTAAGATGACGAGAAGGAGGACACGTGAAATATAAGTCAGCACAGTGAACGATTGTTGAATAACCTTGTTTCAAATAGTTTTGCTTTCCCTTTAACCCATTTATTATGTTTTAAAGAAAGTTTAAAAAAATATTATTATCACCTCTAATGCTCTTGTTTCTTTGCACTGAAGCTACACAGGTGACATACTGGATAAATGTGATTGGTTATTATTTGAAGTCAAACGCTATAAAACACACTTACTGGCCACTTCATTAGTTACACCTTGCTATTGCCTTCAGAACTACCTTAATTCTTTGTGGCATAAATTCAACAAGTTTCTGACAACATACCTCAGAGATTTAGGTTCATGTTTACAGTATCTCACACTTGCTGCAGAGTTGCCGCCTGAACACCTATAATTCAAATCTCCCGTGCCACCACATCCCAAATGTACTACTAGATTGAGATGATTACTGAAGGTCATTTGAATCCAGAAAACTAATTGCCACGTACAAGAAACCAGCCAACTTTTTGATGTGGTGTGTTATCCCGCTAGAAGCAGCCATCAGAAGATGGGTACACTGTGGTCAAAAAGAGACAAATATATTCAGCAACAATACTGAGGTAGGCTGTGGTGTTTAAACAATGCTCAGTTGGCACTAATGGGTCAAAAGTGTGCCAAGATACTCCACACACAATTACACCACCAACAGCCTGAACTATTTATAAAATGTAGGATGTGTCAGAGCTTTTATGTTGTTTACACCAAACCGTCTGAATGTTGCAGCACAAATCAAAGCTCATCAGAGCAGGTAATTTTTTCCCAGTCATCTATTGTCCAGTTTGGCCCGTGTGAACTGTGGCCTCAGTCTCTTCTTCGTAGCTGGCAGGAGGGGAACCCAGTGTGGTCTTCTGCTGCTGTAGCCCATCTGCTTTAAGGTTTGTGCTGTTTTGCATTCAGAGATGCTCTTCTGTATATATTGGTTGTAACGAGTGGTTACTCGAGTTACAGCCACTGTGCCCTGACCTCTGTCATCAACAAGGCATTTTAATCAGACAACATGTTGTGCAGAAAAATCCAAGAAGATCAACAGTGTGAAGTACTCAGATCCTGGCACCAATAGACATGCCACGTTCAAAGTCACTTAAATCACCACTCGTCCCCATTCTGATGCTTGGTTTGAACTTCGTCTTGACTATGTCTATATAGCCAAACGCCTGGAGTTGCTGCCATAGCTGATACCATAAGATGGGTTGGCTGTAAAGATATCTTAATTAACGACCAGTTGAACCGGTATACCCAATGAAGTGGCCGGTGATTGTATACAGTTTGTATTTGAATGAAGATTTGTTTCCTTTTTCACGAGGAGCACGTGAAGGTAGCACCAGTGACGTAACGCATGGGCGTGTTGTCATGGCTGTGTGCAGCAGAAGCTTTCAGTATTGTAAATACTTATTTGTCTTGAAGCAAGCCATGTCAGCGTTGATAGTAGGCAGCAATATGGAATTTTATTTCACTGCAAAATAAATTCGTGGAAAAGACCCGGTGAGTAGCTACACCTGTAAAATAAGCTGCCTCTTTTTTTAATATACCAGTACAGGTTGGGAAAACATGAATTAGCTAGCTAGCATTAACGTTAGAGAAGCTAGTAATACGCAGAATCCAGCCATCCCTAAAAAAGCGACGCTGATTTCTGGTCACTGTTTTACCGAGGAAAAAAGGTCTGTGTGTGTGTCACGGCACAGTTTTGACTAAATAAGAACACAGATGTGAGTCTGTCCAGCTGCCTTTAAGATGGAAGGCTTCCGTTAATTTTCCTGTTACAATCACAGCATCGTTATACTGTGGTGAAGCTGCTTGAACTTCAGTTGTCAATTCAAAAAAGCCACACTTAAGCTAGAGCGAATAGTTTTGGACTGCCTTTAAAGTGTAACAATCTGCATAACATTTGCTGTAATTAAGCCGGCAAATTTTGAGAGGTGTTTAGTGTCACGCCTTCGTCACATGAGAGGTCAGGCAGTCGATAACAAGGAGGCTTACTTTCAGTTTGTGGGGTGTCATGGTTGTTTTACTGTATCCATCAGCATTGGACAAACTTTATATTCACTGTCACCTGACTGAAAATGCTGAAAAAGACAGAACTGTGGGAGCTTAAGAATAAAAAACTATTAGATTAAACGATGGGCACTGTTAGAGAAATTATTTTGTCATTGATGTTGCAGTGTCTGGCTACCCTGACAGGTGGTAAGACTGTGGCACTGTTTTTTTTAAACACCTGTCATCTTTCTGGTCATTTGGTAGTGATGAATCAGAGCTCAGTTGCAGCTGCCTCACACTGGAGCAGCAACTGGTCATATAACTGGTCAGCCACACCTACTCGGCAGCATAGTTTCAGCCCTCTGCTGTGTCTTTGTCTTGTCTCTTATTGGTTCCACAAATCTACATTACAGTAATAACCTGAAGCGCCTGCTTGCTTTCCTACATCACGGTTGTGGCTAGTGTTTTAGAGAAGCAGTTCACTTTACTGCGTTTTAGGACAAATGGGGAAAATATTATGTGGAAATACCCAAGGTAAGGTATTATGCTATTTGATTTAACTTTTGGAAAGAAGTTCGAAACTTTCTTCAACACGTGGCCTGTTTAAAATAGCAGTTATTTAGAATTAATGATTTTAGTGGCCCTGTTATGGTTTGTGTTTCCATCATTAGCGCTTGGTGGCTGGAATGATACATTCTGTAAATGATGGAAAATATGGTGACCTTTTGAGTGTTTCCACATCACTTATTAAACATTTCTTGTCTTTTTAAGTAGATTTTCAAACTAAGCTAAGAAAAGGGGATTTTTGGCTGACAAGCATGCATAATATTGCATAGTGGAGCTTGATGTTAGCAGTCACGAGTGCAGTAATGGGTTTAACCAAGTGTAGCAATCCACAGGTCAAAAACAGTCTAATTTTGCTGATGTTTTAGAGTGCAGCATTTGTGCCAGAAAATTGAATTCTTCTTGGGATGGAGCAGCGCCTCAGGTGACTAGAAAAATCGTCATACTGCAGCCCAGAACTTCGCTAACCATTACCCAGGGGATGTGCTGTTAGGATCACATTAAACATTGTGGTTGAAAATGGACAGTACCTGTGTGTGCTGCATGCGAGAATGGACACATTTGGACAATGACCTGACCTAGTTCTCCCAGCAATATCTGGAAGGATGTTACCCTCCCAGGTCTGGTTGTGGCTTCCTGAATCTGGACAAGGTAGCACGTGGTAACACCTCTCTCAATCGGTCTTCTAAATCTTCTTTTGGCTCCCACTTTGGGAACAGCTTTCTGTCATTTCCAAAATCACAGCTCCCAGGATCAGCTGGTCCAAGTGAAGGAGTTCCAGTGTTTCTTAATCTTCTTTACATCTAGTGATGGTGAAATGGAGCGTGAGGTTGACAGGTGAAGGTTTGCACCGTTACCATTTCTATTATCCTGAGCTAAAGGCATACTTATATTTGCTAATGTAAATTGCCAAAATGGCTGGGTTTTTTTTTTTTGTAGAGTGGCTGGGAGGAGTGTGAGACAAGATAAAGAGCTCCAGCTTGTGGAAGGAGCTTCTTCTCCATTGTGTCCTGTACTACCATTTTAAGTGATTTCCGTGTCTGATCAGGATTGCCCCTAGTGCCTTAGATTTGAGTTTTTTTGGGCACATCAAATTCGAGGAAACCCTGGGTTGGACAAAGAACACACTGCTGCTATTAGATCTCATCTGGTCTTGGACCACCTCTGGGTATTTGTGGTCTGTGTGTTGTGGTAGCTTTCTTGCTGCCATTGTGATCTGTCAAGAAATTGATTGATGGGTGACACTAAAAAGTGAAGTGTGGCTATATTTGCATTTAAGGGTGTCAGGGGAAACTTGATCAGAGTTGGTTGTGGTGTCCAGAAACACAGAGAGCATTGCTGAGAAAGGCTTTCTTTTTACCCACTCTTGTAATTACACATGATTCTTCTGCTGCCAGATTCATTGCATATCTGCAAGCTCTATTTAGCCTTTGCACACCATAACATGTTGCATAGTTAAGTCATCTGACCAAAATATTATTATTTGAAACCTGGCATTTGTTGAGACGCTTGTAAAGGGGTTGCAACTGGAGAAACGGGTTATGCTACTTGTTGGGCTCATTGCAGTTGCTACAGTTTTCTAAAGACTAATTTGCAGCTATGTGAATTACTCCTGGGGGGGTGTTACTGGATATAACCTAGTGTCAGACTTGGCTGATGTGCTGGAGCTTTAAATGATTACAGTGAATGAATGTTTTCACTCTGTGGAAAAACAAACATTCATCATTTTTCATCATCATACTAAGTTTCCATACTGTTTCATCTGTAGTATGTTTGCATTCATGGCACGCATTTGGACTGAGCAGTGAGGCCTGGTCTCATACTCCAGGCCTGAGTACCCAGGACATAAATAGAAGTGAGCATTTGATTCTTTGCAGTGCTAAATGTGTTTGCTGTTCCCTGTTGTCTTTTGTAATAAAATCAAGGTTCTAAATAAAGCCAGCGTACCTGCTGTCTTGCAGCTATATTAAAACATCTTTTTTTCCCAGGCTCTAACAAGGCTTTTATTTCAGCAGTCCTCCCAGTCTGGTGACATCTGATGACATGTTTGTGTGTGTTTGCGTCTGCTAGAAGAGGAACTGGGTGACTGAATGCTTCCTTTTATATATATGTCTATTACATAGACAGCAGCAGCCTTGTTTACAGTGTTGGTGTAATAAACCTCATTATATGGCTGGGTCTCAAGTACTTCCTAAGCTTGCACTTGTCTTTTCACATCTTGGCATTACCGTCTGTACATTCATGTGTGTGCTAGTATGGACAGAGTGTCATTTTGGCTCACTTTTGGATCCATATTGATGATGTCTCCCACAGCTGTGGCCACATTGGAAGAGAATTGTTCAAAGCTAGGAAAGCATTGGGAATCTATCTTTCTCTCTCACTCCCCCCCTCCCACACACACACACACACACACACACACACACACACACACACACACACACACACACACAAAATGCCCGTCTCTTCTCAGTGCGAGCTTGGAGGAATCTCTGGGCTGGTGTTGCTATCTGACTAGCAGTGGTTGCACAAACCTGTTTGCGACCGAAAAAAAAAATAAAAATAGAGGATTGTGGCAGATGCCCATTCATCAGAAACCATTACCAGCCCCACCCCTTTTCATTTCCCTGAGCAATCTCCCAACACAAAACACAATATCCAGACCCTCCCCCTGAACCATGTGCCCCTCCCCCCTGCTCTGTGTCCTTTGCTTGTCTGCTTATTGGCAGTAAAGCGAATGTTGTCCCCACGGGCTATAAAAGAGAGGGCTGTGCATCCTTATGCAGAGCTTGATGCGCATGTGTTTGTGCATTTTTTTTGTTTCTGTAAACACAGCGTGTCAGCTTCACATGCGTGCTGCTGATGCTCACGTCCCTCAGTGATGGAGTATAGCATCAGAGGAAGCCTTTACAGAGCAAAGCCCATTGGCCTGTTTTTTATGTGAGACCACGGGAACGTCAAGCTGAATGCAGCGCTCGTCAGGCAGCCGCTTTTCCTGGCCTTCCTCCTCCCTCTCACCTCCTCCTCCTCCTCCTCCACCACGGCGGTAATCCTTGCTGACACAACGCACAAAGGACTAAATGCTGGCTGCATCCTCCAGCAGCAAGACACTCTCCTCTTGCTTCAGCTCTGATCCTCTACAGCCTGTTTGTCTGTACACTACAGCAGGATGCTGGTTCTGTAAGTCTGCTTGCAAGTGCATATGATATCTCTTGAAAGACATCCTGGCTGTCCTACTCCTCCGCCCCCCAGTATACCCTCCTCCTCCTATGCCGGTTCATTCAGGGAGTGCATCAGAATGAGGCTTCAGTGCTGAAGAGGCGTTTTATATTTTCCTTGCTGGAAGCTGGTGGGACCACTGGTAGCTTATTTTTCATTCTCTGATGTGTTTATGTAGCAGGATGTAGGAGCTGCTTCCTCTCCTTCCTGTTTTTTGTCGGTCTCTGTGTTCACCCTGCCGCACATCACTATACCAACAGGTAAACCAGCTAAATGGGGTATGCTTTATTTAGCAAGTGATGCAGCTTCAGTGATGTCCATTTAAGCAATGCTACCTGCCTTTTGTGTAAAATATTGAAATCCATTCTGTCATTCTGTTCATATTTCAAGCCCCAGCAATATATGGTAGACATATTTCCTGATTTCACAGTTTAGCTCCCAGACAGAGAAACTGATCATGTGCAGCATACATGCAGTCAGCATGTGTCCACAGCCATGCTACTACAATTGTGCCACATGTCTTTGCAATCTGTAGTAAAGCTAGCAGTCGTGCTAAGGAGGCAGACATCTGGCCGCTTGGCTGCTGCTATCTCTGTTTGATTATAACCAATCTGTCACACAAATGGCCAAACATGTTTGTCCTGGCCTGCAGGCACTGCATCACGCTAATGTACGTGTTGTGAAAGTAATGCAAGTGCTTTTGGATTTTAGTGTGTCGATTCACAAATGCAGGTTGTTTAATCACTAGTCTCCCCATCTCACAGGCATTTGCGTTTATTAGAAGTAGCTGTCACAACACTGTGTGATTGGTGAAGCGAACTAAACTCGATCAAATAAATGGACACTGGCCTAGATAAGACTTAAAAGTTCATATGTTTCAGGTGAGGTTAGTACAGCCTGGATGTTTTAATATACAAATAGCAACATGTGACTCAGCATTGATTCTGTACTTTAGGTCTGTCGTCAATTGTGCTGATTATGTATAGGTTTTTCTTTACCTCACTCAGCCAGTATGTTTTTAGAGATAAGGGATCAGGCTCGTCCAGTCTTTGTTTGTGTAACAGCTGGGTGACAATCACAATGCGAAAAATGTTCGTCCTGACCTGCAGATGCAATGATCTTGCAATAATCTCAGTATGAGCTGTCAACGTTGTGCAAGTAATTTTAATTTTAGTTACAGGGAAGCCAATCACAGTTGTTCAACAGTATTAGTATAGGCAATGACTACAGAGCTATAGGGACTGCTGTCAAAAATGTTGATTAAATAGATTATTTTAGAGAGGATGATTGTGATGTGGAGAATACTGCGTTGGTTTTTAGCTTTTAAGGCAAGAATGAAGCGAGCCAGGTATAGCCAGTGGGTAAGACTTGATGTCCCCCCCCTTTTCTGTAGGTGTCATTAATACCAAATCAAATTACCATATGCAAGTAGTCACATGTGACTCACCATTGACTTTTAAAATGATGTATTTAAGGTCTACGCCGGCCCTGATTGGACTTGCGCTTGTGTGAGTCCAGCTCATTGTATGAAAGACCACCCTTGGCAAACACATGAACTGATCAAAGCTTTCGCATACCTCTGATGTGACAGTGCTCATTATAGCACAAAGTAATGTGTTTACCTAAAAAAACAGTCCTCTTGTGGGATTTGCACTGTTTGTTTTTTAAGTTATTTCTTTACTCAATCAGTATGTTTTTCACCCCAGATAAGGCGTTGGGCGTATGTAGTCCTTGAGCAACATCTGTCATCTGTCCAAAAAAGAAAAAGAGAGAGAGAGAAAAACTGCATGTTCCAAAACAAAGATCAAAGTTCACAGCAAACCAAATACTGAGACTGCCAGAAAGGGTTCACTCCCCGGGTAGTGGGGTGACTGGAGCTTTCACATGGTCTTGCTAGTAAATCCTGGATAAAAGTAGTTGAAGCTTGAGGTGTCACAGCAAACTGGAATCCTACAGCTGCTGACATGTTCAAAAGTGGACTAAAGATCATGGGAAGTGAGTATGACTATCATTATTGTGTGATATAATATGATTGGTACAGTGCTGTCATAGAGTTTTTTGATGTCTTTTTTAAAGTTTCTAGGGTTGAAGTTTTCTTATCTGAAAACATCTGTAAGAGTCAAGCTGAAGGCATTAAGCTTTCTAACTATGCTTTTGAACAAAGAGTTTAGTGTGAATTTGTTTTAAGAGGTGCATGGTCATCATATAGTGGAATTGTGGAACTGAAGATCTTCACAGATGAGCCACAATATTAAAATCGCCCGCCTAATAAAATAATATAGTAGGCTCCTCTTGTGCAGGGATGGCTAAAGACCAGCAACTAAAAACATTTAGTTACCTAAAATTAAAATTAAAACTACACCTTTGAAAAAAATTACAGCTGAAAGGATTAAATATATAAAAATATAGAGGAATAGAGCAGGGCGATATGACCAAAAGTATTTATCACGATATACATTTGAAAATTTGCGATAACGATATAACTGACGATATAATTGACACTAGACAAAATACTTTACAACTCCACAACTTTATTAGTGCAAAAAACCCCATCAATGTATTTTCACTTAAACAAGCAGCTGTTTTTTATGTGCATTAAAGTTATATAAAAATGTAACAGTGCAATTTCCTTGCTGACAGTTTAACCAAAAGGCATTTCCAGTGGAAATTGGCCGACATATCCTCAGCATAACCATGTATAATATCCACAAAACTTAAAAAGAGGTTATACACACACAATAGGGTAATATTATGTTGAAGCACAGCACGTATCACTCCGCGAGGCTCCTGCCTATGATAGCCGTAATGCTCCGACAATCCATCAAGCGGTGCAGGTTCGTAGCTTAGCAAAGCCATACTAAAACATTTGGCAGATTTTCGAGCGCCGTGTACCACATAAAATCGTTTCGAGGTCAGTAAACACAACCAGAATTCATACATAAGGCACACGGGATTATAAGGGGCACTGTCGATTTTCAGAAAAATCAAAGGATTGATTTTAAGTGTGCCGTATTTTCCAAACAACACGGTAATAACGACGGCCCGCTAGCATGCTCTACCAAAAAATAGTGCTTTGTTGTGTGTCTGACGGACGAAAGCTAAACCAGTTCCACATCACTGAAGTTGCAGCATTTTTACAAACCAATTCTGGTTCATCCGTTTCATTTAACGATCCGCTTTTGCTCTTCTCATTCTGCGTCGCCGCCATGTGCGTATGTAAACATAGGCACTGCGCATGCGCGTTTTACCTATATTCTATCGCGATATTTCATTTTCCTATCGTTGCCCAAAATTACACCGGTATTACCGTGAATGGTATGATATGGCCCAGCCCTATAGAGGAAATACTTACTTTTAGTATCTGTTTGTTGAGGCATATGCCCTCTGTAAAACTAAACATTTTCAAACAATAATGGATCCTGTTCATTTTGGGCTGGGGTCTTTTGTGGGTTGGGCTTGTTCTTGTGGATGCTCAGTCAGCTTCCAATGAGGGAGTCAGATCAACACCTTGTGCTCTTTGTAGTGTTTCGCAATCTGCTTCAGATCTGTTTTTGCTGTGTGGCAAGGATCGTTGTCCTTCTGAGGGAGCCTGCAGTGGTCAGGAAATGCTGTTAGAACAAAATGAGCAATATTATATCACATATCAGTAGCGAGGCTGTGAGATTGGTGTCTCTATTAAGTCTATATGAGCTGCTCTCATTTGATTATGTCAAGTAAGCTAGGGCAAGCAGAAACCTGAAACAATGAACTGAGAGTTCTCTTTTAATCTCGACACCTAAGCTGGAGAAATCTTTTTGTACATGTATTATTTACTCACGGTCCTTATTGATTTTCCTGCAACTCCTCTGGCTTCCAGATGTTTCTGACGTAAACTAGTTCCAGCAGGCTTTTACTCGCTTCTGATATTAAAGCTGATATTAAACTCTTGTGTATAGATTACACTTTGGTAAGCATTTTGGTCCGGTGACAGTGATGAAAGGAATATCAGCACAGGCAAACGGGCTCTTGTTATTAGAAATGAAATCGAGGATATAAGCCAATTTGAACATGTGTCTCTGGGCACGCAGCCAAACTGGGCCTTTGCAGCTTTGCACAGTAGCACGTATCTGATGGTGCTGGCTCTGCCAATAATAATACTCCTGACTCATTTTCCATTTTGAAGCTGCTCAGTGAGTAGAGGGCAGGACTGGGTCTTTCTGATGGTTGGATAAAGAAGTATAAATATGTAGTATCTGCTTCATCGATGTCTTCAGATAGCTTATCAGGCCATGGGCCTACATCTCTGAAGATTATGTAACAGTCTTTGTTTAAGTTGAAGTGGGGACATGTGTTTATCATTATTACTGATTCTGAAATGCTTCTCTAATCATGGACTATTTTTCAGTACGATTTATGATCATCGCTGCCTGCTCCCAGCTGACTTTATTTTAGTAAACAATAAGTTAATAAAAATGGTACAAATACAGAAGAACTGACTAGCATTTCCTATTTTTAGCAGAAGAAATATCACCAGTGAGTAATAAATACATGTTTCTTCTTTGCAACTTGCGTATTCATTGTATGAGACAAAGAAATCAATCAAGGCGCTATTAGCATTGACTTATTTTTACAAACAACATATATGCACAAATAAATTAGACATAGTGTTGCTGTTGGCTTTGTGATCAGCTGCTACACATAATAATTCAATGAGGATTTTTTTCTTTGTTTTTTTTTTTTTGTGAATTTTTTTTAAATGTGTGTGTTTGTTTTTGCTGTGTGTAATTTTGGCATGTCTGCCTGTTGTTTGTGTGACGGACCTTACTCTCCCAGATTGGCCCTCAGCAGCGTGTATGACGGAAGCTAGGCCATCTGTTGTTGCAGGCAGAGAGCTGTAATCCAGGCCGTCTTAGCCCTCTGTCGCAGATTGGCAGTGACATTTCAGCAACACAGGTAGCCTTGTCATGACTGCCTTCACCCCCACCCCTCATAGAGAGACGTACAAGGAATGCGCGCTGGAGAGCCGACCTCTGGAATAAAAGAGCTCATGCTGCGCCTGCACCTGTTCGCTCTAATTAGATATTCGCTTGCAGTTGTCGAAATGTGGTGATACTCCAGAGTTTGACATCTGGAAACTATGATTCAGAATATCTCATATGGTTATTGGTTGTAATGCTTTGTGAAACTCGTAGACTGTGGCTACAATCTTTTGTGTGTTCTCAAACCTAGACCACCATTGAGAAGCTTATTGTTCTGTCCTACATTCTGCATAAAGTCATGCCATGACCTCACTCCTTTTTTTGCTGTTATCATAAACTACACTACAGGCTCTGATTAGGTTTGAAAGAACTGAAAAGGGGAACTGTCTGTCTGGTATTTATTTCAATGTATTTATGGGTGCACTTTAAAAAAATATGTCTATAAATATAAACACAGTATTGGTACTGTGTGCAACTACTAATTGCTGTTGTCTGTATGTCCCTGAGCCGAATTTTGGCTGTTGGAGCACTAATGAAGTAGTAAAGACTGACAGTAAATTTCATCATTAAGTCTGTTGGCACAGTCTTGTATTTGCCTTGCAACATTACATATGAGATGTGGTAATACATGAAAACATAGAGTAAATTCTAAAGTTGAAGCTGCATGAAGCTGTTAATAGCAGAGCACGCTCAATTGTTTTTACATCCGTACCGCTTTGCTGTCAAGCATAAAGTGGTAGTCACCGTTTTCTGAAATGTTTCCATGAGGTAAAAGTGTGCTCTTGACTTGAGGGCTGGTGATTCAACAGGAGGCCACTCTCATTTTCAGAAAGGATTCTTAAACAGCAGCTTTGTTGGGATTCTGTGCTCTTTTTTCCACCGTTGGTGTGTTGAGAAGAACGCTGGCAGCTACCGTCTGCCAACATAAAAGAAAAAAATGCTTTGGGATGAAAGAATATGGCGATATTTTATTAATTGTGTTTGCCAAGTACAGCTTTTAGCTGTGTGTTCACCGTTTTTGCACACTGTGCATATGTTCATGAAGCTTTTCCACAGGCAAAAACACCACCTTCCTCAGCACTAAATTGTGAAACTGGAAAGGACCTAGTTGCGTAGGTAAAGCGATCCAGTGAATCCACTATGTTTTAGTCTACTTCACAGTACTGCACTATTTAATAATGATAAGATATCAGTAGTCACACTGGGTTCTCTGGAACACTGAGGGGGCTGTGGAGTGGGTGGTATTGGAGGGGGAGGGTATGTGTGGATAGCAGAACAGTTTTAAATGTAGGTGATAGGTTAGTATTTTTATTTTTATTATTATTATTATTATTATTTTCACTGTATCTGACAAAGAGCTTCTAACACTGAATGCTAAGACAGCTGGCTGCTTTTTCTTTACTCAGCTTCACTGCAGATTTAACTGTGGTATAAATATACTGACCTCCAGGGTTTCAGTTTGACTCTGTTGCTCTGAATAAGTTAGGATTGTGTTGTCGTCCAGCACTTTTCTTACTTGCATCCATGTGCAGAATGCTGGGAAGCTTCGTGAAGGCCGTCCACTGCCGCTCACAGCTTCTCTCTGTGCACGCTGAAATATTAGATAACTGGGATGTTATTTCAGTGCACAAAAGAGGCTAAGCTGTCACTTTGGACAGAAAATGGAGTATAAGCAGCCTGCTTTTCCTCCTTTTATCCCCTACATCCCATATGTTTTATGTTTAAGCAGTCACCATTAATACCTAAATGACATTGTAATCTCGATAAGCGTGCAAGTGTAATCTCAGCTTCTTACAAACATCTGTCCGCCTTCTTATATAAAGGTTTTTGTTTATCTTTTAATAAACACTATGGCTGTATTGTTAGGCTCAATATTAAAAGACATGTTGGGTGTAAACATGAACAGATAATGGAGGGTATTTGGAAAGTTTAAGGATATTTTTCACACAAATATGCACAGACTTGTGGATTTAAAGATCATTTATTTATTTATTTTTTCTCCGTTTGAGCTGTTCACAGAAAAAGCTTAAATCTCATCATCTGCTTGATTTAAAATAATAGTTGCGTGAACAGAGAAGTTATGGACTACCCACATCATCTTCTAGAGATTGTCGTCAGATATAATGCCTGATATGGACAGATATGGCTCTTAATTTCACAGATAAGCTGTTATTGCGTTTTTTAAGATAAGATAAGATAAGATAAGATGGCCTTTATTAGTCCCACAGGTGGGAAATTTGTTTTATTACAGCAAAAGTGCAAAGTTATGTAGCAAAAAATATTATTGTTCTGACTTGTTCTGACTTCCAGTTTAACCAGTCACTACTAGTGACTGCTGTTACTAGTGTCTCTGTTTGTGTCAGTAACTGTAGGGGTATAAAACAATGACTGATTTAGGGTCTTGAATTCTACCACCATTATTGGTAAGTCCAGGCTGTTGTCTTACTGGTATTCCTGGAAATCCAAAGCAATCAAGTTACAATGCCTGCATTGTCTAAGTAAATTTTCTTCCTCTCCATTACAGCAAGACAAGAGGCCTCTTTGGTAGTGCTGTATGTGGAGGCAGGCCATGTATGGGTATGTGTGTGTGTGTGTGTGTGTGTGAGTAAGCCTGGCTTTACAGTGAATAATGGCAACCAAAAGAATGTGTACTTCTAAGGAACTGAAGATGTATTATATGACATCTTCAAATTCTTCTTTATTGAAATGCATGTTGTAGGAAAGGACCTGGTAATTATTTGAGACACACTCTATCTAAATAGCATTGCTTTAATAAACAAGGAATACTTTAAACAGTGATGGAGATGTAATGATGCGGTGTATAAAAGAGTAGATCTGATGTGCCACATGTGATTAATGGATGTAATTAGATGTGTGCTGATGATCATGGTCTCCAGCAGAAGTTTCTTTCTGTGCTGCTGACTCAAGTTTTCCCTTACTGTAAATGCCACTTCCTTTTACTTGTAGTTGTAGTCTCCAACACCCAGCAGCATCAGTTTAAACCACTGGTGCACTCAGTCAGCTGTGTGAAGTGTTTTCTCCTTCAGACAAAATGTAATTTTTTTGGTTTCTTTTGAAAAAAACAACCTAAATTAATTTATTCGCTTACACCAAAAAGAGCTTTTTTTTAAGGAGATTTAGGCAGATTACGCCATACTTACTGAGAAATACTCTGAGATTTTTTTTTTTTGTCTTTTTGCATTTGATTGTTTTGCTGTTATAGCTTTGTGTTCACTTGTTCATGAAGAATATGACAACAAGCCCAGGCTAGGGGAGTGTGGGTAAGATTTTTCTTGTGATTAACTCTGTGTTTAAGAAACCCCTGTACAAGGAAGTTCAACTTGATGGCTTAATGGCTGATCGTATCTGGACCAGTAGCGCCAGTCTTTGTGAGACAAAATACTTATCTCATTAGCAATTATATAAACTCAGAGTTTTGTTCATTGTTAAATCATAACTTTGTTTATGTCACATAAAAGAGGCCTGTTTTGTTTTTTTCAGAGATCTCACCTTATGTGTTTTCAGCTTTTGCCTCATGATTTCTAGCTCAGTCTTATGAGTAGACGTTCAGGACAAGAATGAGGCCAATGTGTTGTCCTGCTAAGGAATTAAGTGTATTTGTGTGTGTGTGTGTGGGTGTGTGTACATGTGCACATATCCGGTCAGGGCTTGATTAGCGCAGGAAGGCATAGCATTGATGTCCAGCTGCTTTCTCCACAAGTGTGCCATCATGCACAGCAAGACCTCCAGTGAATGATCCACCACTAAGAGTAAAACACTGCTAAGAAATTAATAGGACATTTGGTATGCCGCTATTCAAGTCCCCAAGCAAACACTGATAGACATGTAGTAAAACACAATGGTGCAGCAGTGGAATGTATCAACTTCTTTTGTACTTGGAGCGCGACTGGAGTACTTGTACTGCGGCTGCTCTTTCAATGCTTTTCATCCTTTCTTTCCTTCAGTCACCCCTGATCTGTTCCCGGAAACAACCCTTGTGCCGTCCTTACCAGCAGTACCATCGGCACGAGCCGGCTCTGCACCTCAGAAGCCCCGGAGGCGCAGCAGCAGCAGACGTGACAGCGTTGCCAGGCCTCAGACGTTGCCCTCAGCCTGTCGGCCAGGCCCCAAAAGAGGCAGCATGGAGGTAGGCATGCGTGTTGTGCGCGGCCTGGACTGGAAATGGGGAAACCAAGATGACGGCGAGGGCCACGTGGGTACTGTGGTGGAGATCGGGCGTCAGGGCAGCACTACAACTCCAGACAAGACGGTGGTGGTGCAGTGGGACAGTGGCACGAGAACCAACTACCGTACTGGCTACCAGGGTGCCTATGACCTGCTGCTTTATGATAACGCTCAGATTGGTAAGTGATTTGCATTAGAGTCATTTGAAACTGCTGTGAAACTTTTCAGTCCTGGCACCAGTGTGATTGTAGTTATGTTACTATGCTACTGTATTGTTTTCAGTCCTTTCAGTAATTCATAGTTAACATGGTTATTTCTGCTTTTTCCAGCTTAGGAAAATGCTAGAAGCTTTGATGTTTAAGAGCACCTTCAAAATAAAAAATGTTGCCTTTAGTTAGATTACTTTCCAAGCTTTTAATAGGTTCAAATTTGTGTAGGTAGTTATTGTTTGCTACGAATTATAGTGTTATTATAATTCTAATAGTTCTTTTAAATTAAAAAAAACATTTGATCAGGATTTGTTTTATAATTATGTAAATGAAATTGAACTCTGTCTTATCCTGATAACACCAAGCACTAGCATGAAAACGCTCTGATAAAAAGTAAAAAATGTAACCATGTAGTTGACTCTGTATTTTGTCCTTGTTACACACTTTGTATTTTTGTGAACGTAGCCTTTATTTGGCCCATTTAAAGAAAGCGGGTACAGTAAGTCATCTCTTATCTTCAGCCATCAGCCATCCAGCTCAGTTTTGAACTTGAATGACACACACATTAATGCAGGACTCATTAGCATTTTTGCTCCATTTCAAGCAACATTTTTCTGCCTCACAAAACTTGCCCTTCAATTAATGGAGCGAAAGAAGAGGAGGAGAAGAGATGAGGAGCCAAGGGGGTGGGGGTCCTGAGGCACATGCTGTTTGTGCCTCAGTTTTTGCACATCTCACGATGTTAGCCTCTGCGATAAGTAACATTATTAAGGATGTGACGTATGCCGTAAATGTTTCACTGACTTAGACTCGGGGGAATGAATGGTAGTGTCCTCTTTGCTGTGAAGGTTATGACATGTTCTATCAAAAAATATGTTTCTTTGTAACAAAAATACAAACAGAAACATCAAGCCTGTTGTCCCCACTCATCATCTCTCTTTCCACTCCAGGGGTGCGTCACTCCAATATCATCTGTGACAGCTGCAAGAAGCATGGAATCATGGGAATGCGATGGAAGTGCAAGGTGTGCTTCGATTACGACCTGTGCACCCAGTGTTACATGAACAACAAGCATGACCTGAGCCACGCTTTCGAGCGTTACGAGACGGCACACTCCCAGCCGTGAGTATGACGCTGCTCGCTCTCCAGCACAGCTGATCCTTATTTAATTCTAATGATGGCGTCTTTGCTACTTTGCTGTTTTCAAATTGTGTTGGTCTCATAATGGCTTCCTCAAATCTTAATCTTAATCTGGAATTCATACATACCTGTAGGTCTGGTCAGAGTCTTCTGAACAACATCATGCGGTCACTATAGCTTGTGATTGTGATGTTGTACCTCAGTGTTATCGTTATTGTTATTGTTTGGACTTTGGCTGCGGCTGTAGTTAGTCTACAGCGCTATGTGTTAAGATGTTAGTATTTGACACAACCATTAAAAAATGTATGTGTCCCAGCCATAATTGTAATGACCTAAGCAGAGCATGGCCACTCCCACACGAACTCTTAACGAATGTCATCACAAGACTTCTGTGGTATAAAAGTGGGCATCGTGCAAACTGCACGCCTCCTTGCTGGGGATAAATGTTTAGTGAGCTGATTCCAAGTGTCCTATGTATCCTGATGTACTGGAGTGAGTTCTCCCTTCAGAATTCACTCTTCTGCATCAGTTCACAGTACAGCTCAAAACTGCTCCAGGCACTGTCTGAATGTCAGCTGGATGGCCTGTTCTCATTTTAACGAGGTGATATGTATGACCCAGATTTCTTCTATAGTTTAGTCCTGTCCAGGTCCAACACAGTTCCATTTATTTCCTCTGAGTCTGTTGCCCGAAAAATGCTCAGAATAGGTGCATGATTCATGGCTTCTTACAAATGGTTCCTCTCAAAAGGTTTTTTTTTTTTTTGGTCCAAGAATTTGGTAATCTTGATTTTTATTAAAACCCCTTTGTTTTAAAAATTAAGTCTCAAAATTGACACATTATTTTAAAATGGGAGGGGCAGATGCATTCTTACACCCCTGCTTATAAATGTACAGCGTGATTTTTCCGGCATTGATCTTGTGAAATCCTGTTTTAATTAAATATGAGACGTATTGTTAATAAAGTGGAATTTTAGATTTTGGTCAGTTCTGTACTTGTCTGCTATGGATGGGTGGTATGGTACTGGAGCAGCACATCAATTGCACATCTGAGTGAAATCTGGCCTTTGCAGTGATCATTTAGCATTCTGACACCTGCTGGAATCTCATTTCTTTTCCTTCCTCAGTTTCTCCCCAAAACTATTGATTTTCATTAAGGTCAAAATTTTGTTTGGCTCAGCTGTGAACAGCATTGAGATGATGGAATAAAAACCTTTCTGTGAACCTCCATGTGGGTCAAAACATCAGCGCCTTCCTTTTGTCAGTACTGGACAAGTAAATGCTAATACTCACTGACAGTTCATTTTTTATTTCATTGAGTTGGGGATTTCTTTAGACGCATTAACAAAGATAATGATTTTAGGAAATATATAGTAGTGATATATTTCAAGTAGCAACCTGCCTTTGTTATTGAAATCTACCATTCAGGCATTGCTGCAATCTCATACAGGGTGCGTAACATCTAAGTGAGACAAGGCTAAACTTGGAAAGCCGAAAATAAGACTGTACTTTATTGAGATGAGAAACCCCTTTAAATTGTTTGAGCTAGTAAATGTAAGTAGCATTTACACTCATCATCCTAAATGTTACAGTTTTGCGTTGTTGTTAGTTACTATTTATACTGTAGAAACCCTTTTTGTGTGGGTTCTTTGAGATGATGGCACATTACATAGATGCTAATTTAAAGCAATGTAGAAGAATAGAAATACAGAATCTTTAGAAATTTCAAAGACTAAAATAGGATGTTGTGGGATTAATATCTCTATTTGAAAGATGTTTGAAATGGCCTTTCATAAATACTAGGTTCTATAGTATGAATGAGATTTAGAAATTGGAGCTCTTTTCTGATAACACAATGAGCCTCTCTCAATTCTGGCTTCTCAGGGAGATGACTTTTAAAGAATCAAAAATACAAATGGTATATTGATGCCTATCAGAGTCAGCCGACCTTATCCAGTCACGATGTGGATGAAATCTCCAACAGTTCAAAGCTCTTTGTCTTTTGAGTGGTTCGGTGTTTATCATTGACGGCTCTCACAGCGAGTGCACAATGTTCCACGTGTTGTTCTCGATGGTGGTGAACTTCAGTGTGACTCGACATATTTTCAGTTGTTTGACTACAAGCTATATTTATCTTACTCCAATAAATATTCCAGTCATTCCTTTAACTTCTGAAAACTATGTACTGGCTTATAATTATGCCCCGCCCCTTTTAGGTGAAATTTTAGCTTTCAGAAAACATATTTTTCGATGTTATTATTTGTTATTGAGTTTTGTTTTTCACAGTGGTGATAAATTGGGTTGGATTTTCCCCTGCAGCATTAATCTTTGTTTGGAGGATGGTTTAGAACAGGGGTGCGGGAACTCCAGGCCCCTAGGGCGGGTGTCCTGCAGGTTTTAGATGTGTCCTTGATCCAACACAGCTGATTTAAATGACTAAATTACCTCCTCAGCATGTCTTGAAGTTCTCCAGATGCCTGGTAATGAACTTATCATTTGATTCAGGTGTGTTGACCCAGGGTGAGATCTAAAACCTGCAGGACACCGGCCCTTGAGGCCTGGAGTTGCCCACCCCTGGTTTAAAAGAATGAAGAGTCCACGAGGGCGGTGTCCCTGCAGTTTTAGATTTTTGATCCAACACAGCTGTTTTAAATGGATAAATTACCTTCTCAAAATGTCAAATACAACTAATCATGTTTCAGGTGTGTTGACCCAGGGTAGATCTAAAAACTGCAGGGACACCGCCCTTGGACTGTTTATGTATTTCTTTAGAATTTTTATTTTTCTCAAATACAAGTATTTGAAGTTAGAAATAACTTTTGTTTATGTATTTCAGAAGCATTTTTTCTAAAGGAGTGTTTTTGGTCAGTGCAACCTTACTCATAATGTCAGCACAGCCAGTGTAGTGAATGCAAATTATACAAGACAACCAAGATCATTTAACCATTTGGTTGATATAATTAACAGTTTTCTCTCATATCATTATAATGCTATGTATTTATATCTTGGAGTCTTATCAAAGGGAGATTTGTATAATCTGAGTTAAAATGAAATTGCAATCGTTGTCCCTCAGTGATACAGATTTGGAAGATCATCACATGAAAGTCACTTCTTTTCTCATCCAGTGAATGAAATAGAAGAGCAGTCGACAATGTGTGATGCCAGACACACAGCACTTCTTTATTTCCGGACCACACTGACCCATATTTCACTGACAGTATTTCAAAAGATGAATTTATAATCTGGCAGTCATGGGACACACTGATATTTGCCTGGAAGGACAAATTTAGCTTGCCTTCATAATGTTTGTGACTTCATGCAGTGCCAGCTGTGATTTATGTTAGGAAACTCAAGTTGGGGCTCGGGCTAGTTAAGAGGGACTCCTTTCATGTGGGTCAAACATGTGCAAGGCTTTAAATGCAACTTAAGCAAGCTTGATCTATTTGTAGTTTACTGTCATACTGTTGACAGAAACTTTATCGGCGGCCTGAGGGGACAATCGGAAGTGGTCAGCGTAATAAACGGCTGCAGAATGCTGACAATAAAATAGCGTCGTTACAGACGTGGTGTTAGAGCTGAGCCGGATGTACTGTACATGAGTGTTCCATTGTAATTACAGCAGATTTAGCTGGATTAGCATGGTTACCATCTTAGCTGTGAGGATTAGCATGTTAACATTTTCATCTTCCTTGAAGACATGTTTTAACAGGTCTCAGATGTGGAGCGAGTCAGGGCGCAGTTTTATGCTCACAAACCATGAAGCCTGGTCGTTATTAGCCTCTGGCTGTTGTTTTGAAATCCTTAGGATAATTTTGCAATGCACCGAATGCGCTGAAAACCCCGCAGAGTCCTGCATTTAGTTAAGATTCATATGTTACATGGTACAAAGAGGCATGTGTTTACATGCTCACAGCAGCATATGTGCGTGCCATATGTTTACGAGGAGATGGTCGGTATGCAGCTGGTTAATCGGCTCTCCCAACACAAGCACCACACACGCACTTCCAAGTGAACCCTTCGGGTCAAATCAGTACCTAATCCTTCACCGCCCCACCTGACTTCTCAGTTTTCTGCTGTGTGTTCATGTTTAAGCTACATCCAAACTATTCTCATTACTGTCCCGCAGAGATTTCTGCTGCTTTCCCTCTTCCAGGCAGAACTGAATAGAGTTGTAGCTCTGGTGGGAAAATCGCTCTCTCTCGTTCTCATTTTTTGTTAGGGATCTAAGTACAATGTGTAATGATTTTTTTTTTTTTCTTTCCAATCTTATCACAATACTGTTTAAAACACTCCTCAAATGTGTTAAGATTAGTACGTTACTAGGTGAAGTATGGATTAAAACAAGTATCGTACTAGATTATGACAAAACATGTTATTTCTAAAGAGATCACCAATAAGTCTGGAACCTAATGCTGTTTTTACAGTTGTAAAGGGGCAACTCACACATTAAATGCCCTAAATGCAAACAAGACAGACATTTTAAACTTGCTTTGAGGTACAAGCTCTGAATGCATTTGCATGACCCACTCCTGGTATTTTTACATAGTAGTACACGTAGTTTAGCTTTGTCTTTCTGACAGACGTGACTTCTCTTTGCTTGGTAGGTCCTTGTGTGTGTTACACTGCTTTAATACCAAAGGCTAATGCTTGGATGACTGTTGATCCAGCTTTTGTGTCAGTAGGTTTAGGTCTCTTGCCCTGATCCTCATCTTGTCTGTGAGCAGCGCTGACATTTGGTCAAGCTGGATTAGAAATCTTGATCCCTTGAAAGAGAAGCTGTACTGAAAAACAAACATGTGAAACACTGAGGTCGTGTGTTTCACTGTCATGAAACGGGGACATCTGTCAGTTTATATCTTCTCTGCTCTCAAAAAAACCATGGGTCATGTTTTCATAATAGGTTTGTTTGTTTTAATGAGCTGACTTTTTGTTGTCATAAGTAGAGCTGCTCATGATACTTCAGTCAGTCCAGTCTTTCTAAACTAAATCTGAATGGTACCATCAGGAAATGGGCAAAAATGCCTACATTCCCTCAATACTATGAATTCGTATTACTAGTCTTTTCCTTCAATTATCAAAGCTTTATTAGTAGCTTCATGGTTTGAAGCTATATATGCATGTGCATAACTATCTGGATGCACATAGTACTGCATGCTAGCATGTGCACTGTCTATGATTTGCCCTGTGGTGCCCTGCTTTCTGATAGCTCTGCTGTCTAGGATTAGGCTGAAAGCTCTGTGCTCAGATACACATCATTCTCGGCACAGACCTGTCTAAGCTCAGACCACACTCACTGTTGGTTAGCTTTAAGAAGAAAATGCACTGCTATTTTCTGCTGTGGCACATACGGGATCCTGAAAATCTGGCTAGTGATGGGGATGAAGTTAGTCAAGCCTAACTTTGAGCAAAACCCCAGCACGAGAGTCTCTATGAGACTCCCTGAGGATGACGGCTCTCACAAGGCTCTTTTTTCTTTTCAACACACTGGATTTAATATGATTTGGAGTTTATCCCATTAGCTGTTTGCTTGGAAAGGAAGCTGGGCTTTGATCTCGTCGAGAAGTATGGGAATAGGCAGCTCTTTTGCACCAAGATCTGATCAAATTTTTACCATAAAGTATGTCTGAATTTGAAGATACGGCTAGCTCACCTACGTCAGATTGTGTTCAAGGTTAATGGTGTTGAGAATATTGTGGTTTTAATAGTGTGTGTGTGTCTGTGTGTGTGTTATTATTAAGTATAGCTATTCACAGTCATTGAATTCCTTTTACAAAATGGCCTTTGCTAAGTAAGATATCATTTCTCAGCAAGTGTTACATTTCTTTCTTACTTGCCTTGCCACTAATTCCAAACTCATATGTAAGAGAGTTAATTTTCAATTTTTAGAACTTCTAATGTGCATATTTGGAGAAGGCTTTGGGGTTGCTTAGCACACTTCAGCATTTTCTATGATTGTTTGTTCAGCTGCGTCTTCATGCTCTTATCACAGGGTGAGCCTGGCACCGAGGCAGAACCTCCCACGAATCATCCTCAAAGGAATCTTCCAGGGGGTTAAAGTGGTTCGTGGACCAGACTGGGACTGGGGCAACCAAGATGGTGAGTGATGTGTGGGCTTATGATACCAATACCCTGGCAACACCGCAAACCCTGTGCATGCTTGAATGTGGAAATGTTCCTCTTCAAAGTGTTTCACCGTCAACAGCCCATAATAACATTGTAACCTCACAACTCATTAACCTGTAAGATGTTGTGTTAGCATGTGTCTGTGTGTACTTATATTGCGGGTGACTCATGAGTCTGTCTCACAGATGTGCCTGACTGTTTGTGTCTCTGAGAGTCCCAATTCAATCCTCGTTGTTTGATTGTTTGCCTTTTCTTTTCCATCATTGTGTAGTGGCATAAACTGAGAAAGACCATGCACCTAAGGTCTGTGGTCATAGTTTAGATAAATAAGATTAGTTTAGATAAAGTAGAGAGTTAAGAATATATGAGACATTGAATTGTGTTTTATTGCCTCCATGAATGGCTGAAGTTTAACTCTGTCATATACTGTATACTGACTTCGCTGTTGAGACTCACAAATTGTTGCATGTTCCTTTTTTTTCAGATCCAAACAGCCTGCACTGGCTGATGTTTAGTTAAAATCTTAATTTAAAGTAATCTTCCACATCGATGGGCTAAATTCAAGTCTGTAAACGTTCCCTTTAAAGAAATAGAGAATGGCAACGTGTCCTTAGACTTCTTTTTTTTTTTGGTCCAGGGTTGTGAGAATAGCAGCGCTCCCTTTTCTTTCTAAAGAGAATGAGTCAAAATGTCCTTTTGGTGCCTTTGAAATCAGTGCCCTGGGGTTCGGTTAAGTCACTCATCAGGCCTAAATGGTGTATGCTCTAAGTGCATAAAAGACACACTGAGCATGCTCAGTGTCTTCCCAGCCTACCATGTTGTCTTACGGGTCACTGGTTTAGTTGGTGTGTCTAGGCGCTGAAGCAGCTTGATGACTTAAATGGCTTAGCGAGTATTTATTGACATCATACAGCTGGATGTATGGATCTGAAATTATCCTGTGACACAACACGTGGATCAATAATGTGGTTTGTGTTTATTGTTTCATTATTTTGTCCTTTGGTTTCACTCAAATCAAAAAGAGGAAATTGTCAGGTGTTTGATGATGATTGTAGAAAATCATAATGAATGTTTGTGATACTTGGCAGCCCCTACAATGAAATGTTTGTCTCTCACCTTGTTTGCACTAATTTTTATGTATGTATTTTTTTGATCATTGCATCACACCACGGTCGTCTAACTTACCACCTTTCATTCTTTTAATGAGCTGGTTTTCTTTTCACTGCATTTGTCTCCCATTTTCCCCATAAACTGATGCACTGGTGTTTCTTGCATTATATCTGTGTTTGTTTCTGCACTTTTGTGTGTGTGTGTGTAGGTGGGGAGGGTAAGGTTGGGAAGGTAGTGGACATTCGTGGCTGGGACAACGAGTCTGGTCGCAGTGTGGCCAGTGTCACCTGGTCAAATGGCACCACTAATGTTTACCGAATGGGCCACAAGGGCAAGGTAGACCTCAAATATGTGACAGATGGCCAGGGAGGCTTCTATTACAAAGATCACCTACCAAAGCTTGGTAAGACAGACTTTCTTTTTTCAAGTATGCATTCCTTAGAAAGTTTAAAGTTATGTTATTTAGTGGCTCAGAAACTTCATTTGACTTGATGAAAAGCAGTAGATGTAAACTACTTATGTCTTGTATGTCTTATGTCAGTGCCTATCAGTACTTCTGCGTGGCATTGTAATACTGTAACACTGAGAATCTGATTACATACTGACTTTAAACCCAAGCTATTTTTATCATTAGCTTAGAAAAAAAATTTCCAGTGAGTTTCAGTTTGTTGACGCTGACACCTGTTCATCCAGGAGAGCACGCAGAGCTGCAGCGTCAGGAGAGTGCAGACGGCCATTCTTTCCAGCAGGGTGACAAGGTCAAATGTCTGTTGGAGGTGGACATCCTACGACAGATGCAGGAGGGCCACGGAGGGTGGAACCCCAAAATGGCAGAGGTACAAATGCCTTCTGCTAGAAAAAGGAAAAACATAATACCGGTTGACAATAGGCAGCTTTATATAACTCCCTATTGAGTTCTGATACAATACAGACGTACAGTGCTCTTCCTTGGGTTTTTCCAGCAGGTTTCCATTGTAACCATATGGACTGCTTCATGTTTTAGATAAACATGTCCTCATTTGCACGTGCCTCTAGAACGCAGCATACAGAAGATTTATATAAGTGGCTCAGTGGCTGTGAGGTTGCAACAGAGGAGAAAGTAATGGAGCATCCAACTCTCATATCACAGCTGCTAAAAGGGACATTAAGGTCACAGCCATGTAGAGGAAGACCCAGGGTTAAATAGCATATTTGTGTTCGCAGTACATTTGCCGGATTGGGACGGTTCACAGAATCACTGACCGAGGAGATGTCAGAGTCCAGTACAGCAACAATATCCGCTGGACTTTCCATCCTGGGGCACTCACCAAGGTACTGCATTACTTATTTTGTTATTTTAATATCACAGTTCATTACAGATAAATTACTTTGTTTACACTTCGTGTGCTTTTTTTCCCCTTAGGTGAACACGTTTGGAGTTGGGGAATTAGTGAGAGTATTGGAGGACATGGAGAGCGTGAAGAGACTGCAGGCTGGCCATGGAGAATGGACAGACAGCATGACTCCTGTATGCTCATTTTACCTGATAATATTCGGTAGCCTGCTAATGCTAACTTACTGTGGTTTTTCAGAATTGGATTGAAAATCTTCACCTCATGTGCAGAAATGAAAACTTGAGTCACAAAAGTTGGTGAAGTAATGATCGGTTTGAAGAATGACTTTGACTTGAACCCAGTGTTTCATAACTTAGTCCAGCAACCCAGCTAATCTGTTGACTTACCCTCCGGGGGCAACAGCCAGTTTTCCATGGCTTCCGCTGTAGCCAGCGAATATCCAGGTCAGGATTTATGTGTCAGTTTGCTGTGTATTGTTTACTAATACAGATACATTGGAACATGGCTTCATTTTAGATGATAGTTAATGCTTTTCTGATGCATTTTGGCAAATGCCAGTGCTCTTTTACTCCACTCTCTATACTCTGGGTTTCAGGTTTCTCCCTGTTTATGTGCACAATGTTTACTGTGCTACTTGCAAAAGTAAAGGATCCAGTTGTTTAACGTCATCACATTACGACTGACCTACTTCATGAAAATTAGGTTGTACATGGGTGTTTAGTAAAGATCATTTATTTGTCCTTTTTAATTCTTTCTCACCTATTTATTGTGTTATTCTCATAGGTGCTGGGCCAGGTCGGCAAAGTGTTGAAAGTATATGCAGATGGTGACCTACGGGTGGCATTTGGAGGCCAGACATGGACATTTAACCCAGCGTGCCTCTCAGCCCAACCCGTGGAGGTGGATGCCAACCTCATGACGGCCGAGAACCCCAACGAATCTGGAAGTAAGGCCTCTGCCGGGAAGAGGGGGCTCATCTCTAACTCGCCAGCTCCAGCTTTATCTCCTGCAGGCTTTCAGTTATCCCCCTGCTCTCCCTCATTTCAGCTTTGCTACGCATCCTTTCTCATCCATGCTGCATCAGTGGCATCAAGTTTGTTTGTTTTTTTTCCCAGCAATGTGTAAAGTGTGCTTCTTTCTGAAATTTTCTCTGTAGCATCTCCTGATCCTGCACTTTGACAGCGAGCGGACACTTTTGTCATCATGTCACAAGTTCTCAGCAGTCTCTTAATCATGACAAAATCTTCTCTGTTTATGTGTTCAGTTCAGATTATGGGAGGCTAACAACAGAGTGATGTGTGTTTGCGAATGTGTGTGGTCAGATTACAGTGCATGCTGGGACATTTTGACTCATTCTAGCATTCATTAACCAGTTCGAATGGCTTCTTCTTCTTTTTTTTGCAAGGCTTGTGCGACATTAGAATTGAAGTGGAAAAAACTAACGTAATTCTCTCATCCTCTGTTCCCTTTTCACATCCTACCTCTACACCTCCTCTTCTCCCTCGCTTTCTGACTGTGTCTCTGTTCAGGTACTGTCATCTCAGTGCTGGAGAAGCTGCTCTCTCAGTCCACAGAGCAAGACAATCCCAGTCGGCTAGTCATTGAGGCAGCGCATGGCAGTGCCAGCAAGGTGCGGGAGCTGGTGCAGAAGTATCCTGACAAGGTTAGTGCAGCACTCCTTCTCTTTGCTGCAGTCCACTGTCTGTTCCAAGAGCTCTTTACACCAGGGCTCCAGGCCTTGGGTTGAAGTCTGATTGACTTATTGAGCCAGAAACAGCAATATTATAGGCTGACATTTTCCAGTCCGTCTTATGATGGCTCAGTGCTATTATGTAAAAATGCAACTCAAACACAACTTCAGGACTCACTTGTTAACAGATTTACAAGGTTTCCCCTCCACCCTCACCCACTGACACAGGCAGTGGAAACACTGTTCAATAATTTATTGATGTAACCCCAAAGCATGACATATGTATTTTCAGGTCACACACAAGAGGGCTGAGACCTTACATTATGATAGAGAAAACCAACAATTCTCCCATGGTTTGGAGGAACAATCTCCAACACAACCAGATGGCCTACCTTAGCCAAAGAATCAAGGCATTATTTTCAGGCATTATTTTGCATGTTTGGATGACCGAGTGTAAAACTGGTTATGAAAGTCAGAGGTAGAAAAGCAAAGGACAGATCAGTGATTGACCCAGGCATGTAGCATGTATGGACTGATTCCTTACATCCTGTATATTGAATATATTTTCTTTATGAAGTTATTTGTAACAGTGCTTAAGTCACTCCTAACTGATTACAGGTGAAGAATAAGGCATAATCTAAAAGCTGTCAAACACTATGTTTAATAAAAAGCAATAAGTGATCAGTTGTTTAAAAGTAGAATAAAATGCTGGCATCATTTTTCACCTTTCAATCATCACCTGTGTTCTAGTGAGGTTCTAGACTTGCTGTGCATCACTGTGTGCAATTTGTCTTCATCATGAACCAGATTTTCTCACCATCTGTCAAACCTGAGATTCATTGTTTACACAGTCTTTTGCAATTTTCAAGTTTTCTTGTTCACATGTGCTTTTTTTAGAAAATACCCAACTGGTAATTTTTAGACCTCAGATAGGCTGTGGTTTTTACAACCTCATTATCGTATTGAGTTTTTTCTCTAAATGGCATCCCTCAAACACCTCTGAGTCACATGTGGCTCCTTTTGTGCATCAGTGACACACTGAAGTGTCGAAATACTTTTGAAACCTTGCAGTTTGGCCACTGTGTGTTCGCTGTGTCGCACTCAATTTTCATTCAGTGTTGATGTATACTACTTAAATTAAAGTGAGATGTTTGAAATTTCCTAAGATGTTTTTCTTTTGTTCAATCTTCTGAAAGGCAAAAAGGAAAAAAAAAAAGTCACGCGGCGAAGTCGGAGTAAATATTTATCTCTGCATTCAGCTCTGCTGTGACGACACTACTTATTTGGATTATGTGTATCAAGTGCATGACGAGCGTGGTTGTTATTCATGTGCAGATTATTTCCAACCACTCAGTGTTGAGCTCGGTTATTGTCCAGACTAGCATCAGCTCTGATGAATCTGCAACGATGTGTGTGCCCATGGCAGGTGGATATCAAGAACCAAGGCAAGACTGCGCTGCAGGTTGCTGCTCACCAAGGCCACATGGAGGTGGTGAAGGCCCTGCTGCAGGCAAACGGCTCAGTTGAGGTCAAAGATGAAGATGGAGACACGGCATTGCACTACACTGCTTTTGGGTAAGGGCACACACACACGCACACGCACACACACACACATATATATAGATAGATAAAATGCAAGTCCAAAACAGGAGCTTGTGACTGACAGATAAATGACTTGAGCTCAAGCTCATCCCTTTCCTTGTAATGTGATCACCTCTTCACAGAAGTGACTGCCTTGAACTGTTGCATAATAACCATAATAAGCCACCCAGTTAACATCCTGTGTTAATGTGATCAGGAAAGATTTCATATAATCCAAATTAAAAAAACTCAGACAGGATGTTTGTGTGTTGTGGTAAGCAACTCTTGGGCTTTTTGAAGATGCAGGTAGATTTTTTTTTTTCTTTTCATTTGTTGTCTCCTAGTTTTGAGTTAATATAGTTTACTGAAATTTGAAGAATCAAGTGTGGGTTAATTTGTGTCTGTTTTGGTCCAGTAATCAGGCGGAGATCGCACGGCTGCTGTTGAGTAAGGGGGCAAATGTCAACCTCCTGAACAACTCCATGTGCACGGCGCTCCACATCGCCGTCAACAAGGGCTTCACTGACGTGGTGCGGGTACTAACTGAACATTCTGCTGATGTCAATCTCCAGGTGAGAGGTGGCTGTGTGCTCAGTCCTGACCCCAGCCATCAATAAAAATGATCCAACATGTTAGTTTTTTGTGCTTGATCATTTTTCCAGTGTTGCTTTTTACTCCCTATCTTTTATTTTAACTAAATTAACTCAACTCACTCTGACTCACTCTGGTGCAGTTACTGGTTAGGAGTGATTAAGCTTATTATTAATTATCAAGCTAGTCAGTTTAGGGGGGGGGGTGGAGGGAGACCCTTGAGTAAGTGTTTAGATAGCCAGTAAGTAATCATCTCTGGCTTTCAGTCATACTGCCCATAGGGGATTTTTCACATGGGCTAACACGCCTGCAACCAGGCCAGCGATTTCCTAACTTATTTTTTTCTGCTTCAACAGTGTGGCTACTCAGCTAAAAACATGCCAGCCCAGAGTTTTTTCAGCTTTTCAGTGTGGTTAATCTTCATGTGATCTGAGCGTACATCTGCTTTTTTTGACCATTTCATAAAGGCGGGGAGGGCAATCAGGAACATTTGCCTCCCTAGGTCAACAAATTGTAGTGAACCGAAATCGTGTTCAATCGACAGATCACCAGAATATTTTGTATAGAAGATGTTTAATAGACCACGTCAGTGTTATTTTCTTAAGTCTCAAGAAATTATTTAAAAACCTGAATTTGAAAAGCTAATTTGACCCTGTTTGCTTCCTGTCTTTAACAGGATTCATACGGGGACACGCCGCTCCACGACGCCATTGCTAAAGATTTCCGCAATATCATTGAGATCCTGTCCGTGGTGCCCAACATTGATTTCACCCAGCAGAACCACAGAGGCTTCAACCTGCTGCACCATGCTGCCCTCAAAGGAAACAAACTGTGAGTGGGGATGATGTAATCATATCTACACGCGCAGTCACATGTCATACACAGAAGTGAAATTAGGAAATATCCCCAAAACTTGTTGGAAAAGATTTTTTGACTTTAAATGTTTTTTAGGCACTTGAGGCATTTTTGGAGCTCTAACATGCACTTGGGGTTTTCTAGGGGTTACCATTTAGTGTCATTAGAGTATTTTAGGACTTTTGAAGAGATTTTGCCTTGTAGTCTTGCACTTGTCACTTTGAGATTAAGAAGTATTGGGCATGTGCCTTAAAATATCACAATATTGAATGTGCCAAAGCAATAAAAGACATTTATTCCGCCAGTGTGGCGTCTGTGCTCGGGTGGAACCAGCTTTTACTTTGTGGCCTTTGAGAACTTGTCCATAGTCTTGACTGGTTTGACTATTGTTACTGGCAAGAGTTGGGGTAGTTTCTTTAGGAAGGAAATCATAGTGGGTTTCATGTACCAATCATTGCTGAATTTCTTGCAGTAGTCACTGGCATCAGTGGTTCTGCTTTGGGCTGAGCAAATTAATGATACTGTACTATGTTTCCGAATTTGGGAAACTGGTTCTGGATTAAACCTGGCACCACGTTGATGAAAAATCAATCAAAAGCTTTGGTTTCCCCAGATCTAGCTTTATGTACACCAAACAAATTCAGGTGCAAAGTAAAAAACTTTCAGCGTCATTCAGCTTTCAGTCCCTGCTTTTTTGTTTGTATTGTTAGTCTAAACGCATGTATCTGTGAGCGTTGGAAATGTGCATGTATAGGCTTGTGTGCTTATGTGTGGGAATCTCTTCTGTGGGTTCAAATAAGGATTCAAAGGTCAGCTCTCTCAGCGCTATCTGTTACAGATAGATCTCATCTCCCACACAGCTTCTGCTGCTGTCAGCAGGCTGACTGTCAATATGAGGCAGAAATACAACAAGATTTACTTTTGCGTCACTTCTTTCTGTACACACTCAGTTGTTTTTTTTTCTCTTTTCCCCGGACTGTATGCATCTGTAGACATTTCTCAGCAATGCAGTTTTGAGATTCATGAGTGCGCAAAAATTCCCAAAATCCAAACAAAAGCTAAACAATGAGCCAGACATGTTTTCCCAGGAAAGACTTTATTAACACAGCAAAGCTGTCAAGATTCGGCTGTAGACTTTGTCACTGCTGTGTAACACTGTTTTAGAGGCACAGAGGGAAAATACTGTACACTGTGTTACATAAACTTCACTTTGCAACGCTGTCGAAATTCAAGCCCATTCTGAAAGCGGCTCAGCACCAACGCAGACACTGTCCGGATGGGAAAGAGGTACAAGTGACACCGTTCGGAAGCTGGAAAAGGATCAGCTCAGCCATTTTACTCAACACTGAAGTGCTTAAGGCCAGCCTTCAAAGTTGACTCAGTGGTACGTGCCACAAAGGCTCTATTATTTTCTGTCTGTTGGTTTGAGGCTGATCGACACTGGAGGTTCTTAATCTTAAGCTGAGCCTTGACACAGAAATGCAGTTGATAACTGAGTTTTCTCACAATGATAGGGTTTCATATAAATGTTCCCTGGATTTTTCTTGGTGTGCCAGTATCTCCCTCTGTCCTCCACACTTCCAGGAACCTGTAAATGTAGAAAGGGAAAAGTCAACGGCCATCATTCTTCTCAGTAATGCGCTGCCTGTTGCCTAATGTGGTCTGTAGTGTGATTTTTCTCCATTAACTTCCGGAGTATAAACAATTTATTGCTTAAAATCACTGACTGCAGTTCTATATGTATAAATTTGTATTTTCTTTAGGTGGAAATTGGATTATTTTGATAAGGTAAAGAAATATTGCATTAAAGATTCAAATATCTAAGTGACTTTTAAAAGGTTGTTGTTTCCCTAAATGCAGCAAATCTGACTGAACATTTGCTTTGAGGCCTTAACAACCTTTTGGGAATTTTCCTTTACAAATAGCACAAATTTGTCATGGAAAATTTTCCCTGGCTTTTTAAGGGGTGGGTCAATAAGGCAAGGAAGTAATTAAAAATACCAGAATCACCATAAATTTTCTCCCCGAAGCAATTCATTCATTCAAGGCTTTAGTTCAAGACTTTAAAAGTGTATCTTATGTCTAAAGTCCATAAATCTGTATGGTCAGTAAAGAACAAATGCATTACTATAGCTTACTATAGTCCGCTGGCTGTTTTTCCTGAAGACTCTCCACTATTTATTTATTGCTCTAAATTTACTTAAAAAATGCTGCAAGTTAATGAGGTTTTCTCCTCAAAAAAGGCTTTAAAGCCTCAAATTCTGACTTCCTCCCAGTGACCCACATATCCTCAGCGCTCCCACAGCCAGACTCCTCCTACGTATCTTATAATCTACTGACCTTGAAAAATAGGATCTCAGGACATCCCTGCACATGAGCGGTGTGTGGACAAATGTGGACTGAGCGGGGAAAAGACTTTTGGCAAGCAACACCTGCAAGTGGAGGCCGCAGTAGACAGTCATTTAATAAATGTCCGATCTGTTCTGGCAAGTGTCATATGTGCACCTCTGGGAATTTAGGCTGCTCTCCCCAGCATTCATTTAGCCTGACATCAGCTGCTGCACCAAAAACAGAGACACAGGATTTACAGTGTTCAGGATCAACTCGGTTCACCAGGTCCTTAATTTATCATCAGCAGGCCTACACTATACTAATGCACGACAGTGACTGTCTACTTTTTGTGTTTCTATGTTGTCCAATACACAGAGCAGACTGAAACTGCTTCTTTTGTTTCCCTCGTTGTCTGTTTTCTTTTCTATAGTTTTCAGCACATTTGTCCATTAGGATATTTCCACTGCTTAATTGATGGCTGCTTTACTATCCTGAGGAGTGAGTTTTCGAGAGCAGCTGTGACCTTCTTTTTTTTGTGACCAAAAGACAAGAATGTTTTGTTTATTAGAGTATTTATTTATTATAAGGAAATGGAAAAAAGGGGCTTGAGGCCAAGTTCACAAACAGTCCTGGGAAAGAAAAGAAACAAGGCTTGTTGCCAGATTTCTCCTAGAGGTTTCAGCTCGATAGGAGAGACGATGCTAGCTGTATTTACTTGAAAATGAAAACTGCTTGGCTGCATTTCACCTCAACATAGTTTCATTGTTTTCTCCTCACTTTCACCACATCTGCAGCAAGTTTTTTTTTTCCCTTTTCCTCAAACCCTTGTCTTTATTTTTAGTGTTCATCTTGACAGTACTGTGTAAACTCTCTGACACAGCTAGATTTCACAGCTTAGTCACTCTTATAGCTAATAACACCGCCACGTTTTATGCTTTGTTTTGTCGTCTCGTGTACATCAAGCAGTCCTCCTGCTCAAGCTTTGATTGAAAAGCAAGCTACAAACAAGCATGATGCAAACTCCCAAAAATAACCTAATGATGACTTCAGTCCCCAGGAAAGTCATTACCAGCGTGCCTAAGATGCCCTCCAGCTCTTGCGCGTGAGTGCATGTTTGTACAAAACTGCCTCAAAACGCCAGCTCAAGTCTGAATATTCATGAACACACACGGGAGTAAGGCTTATGGAAGAAACGCAGAGAAGAAAGGGGGAGCGGATATAGAGGTGACACAGCTGAGGCTGCTGCTACCCGTCCTGAGTGAAGCTAATAAAAGGTGGTCTGGAGCTAACTTTTATAGCTCAACCGCACACACGCTGACACACACGTATAGAGCTGCATTGCAGATACCAGTGACCTCTAAACACAGTGTCTTCCTAACAGCCTTCATCCATCAATCGTGCCTATACATGCCGCTTACTTATAACAGTCCAGGACCTCATGTATTAGCACTCTGCTGCTAAGAGTCCTGTAATCACTGTAATATTTTAGTTAGGTCAGTGAAAGCTGCATTAAAGTTGTCCCTGTTACTCTGATGTCATACAGTTGCATCCAGTATTTAAAAACAGTGTGTCGGGTTAAAAGAAAAAGCACAACTTTGAAAAGCATTATTTGAATTGGAAGAGTATTATTTCCAGTATATGAATTACATTTATTTATTATTTTCAGACAGACTACAGTCTCAATTATAATGCGTCATCTCAAGGCAATGCAGAGAGTGATTGGCTACAGGGCCATGTTGGTTAAAGTGTCCACGCCCCTAATTTGAAGTTCCAACAGCTGGGATAGGCTCCAGCGCCCCCCGCGACCCTGGAAAGGATAAGCGGAAGCGAATGGATGGATGGATGGATGGATGTTCCTTGTATGCCATCTGTTAATCTGCTTCAGCTTCACTGTGATTGCTCAGACACCAGCTATCTATGTGTGCACCACTGGTGTTTTTCAGTGAGATGCAGCAGAGTTGACATTAAAATTAAGTTAAGATCACTGGAAAGTTTGCTTCACCTCACATGGAGGCCTTCACGGACACGCTAGCTTCCCGGGCGTTCGTGAACGCTGTCGGCTTCAATTTCACACATCATAAAGCAAACTCGGCTACAGACCAGAGGGCAACTCAACAGTGCAGTCCATCCTTAAACTGCAGAATTAGTCCAGTGTGCTAAAGATAAAAAAAACAGTTCCAATATTGTCACTTCACCGAATGCAGCCGAATTTCAGCTTCACTTTTGTTAACCTCTCACAGTTAAGACGACTTGCTCTAATCTCTAATCTGACCAAATTTGCTCTTAAATTTTTCATGTTAGAAAACTTGAGCTTGGCTGTCCTCAGCTGAGTTGAGCACTGTGTAAGTGAGGTGGAGGTTGTGGTATTTGTCCTTGATGTAGTCCACTGTTTGTTTGAATACTGATGATGATGGTGAGCGTTCTTGTCAGATTGGCTTGTTAGCGGCTTTACAGCAGCTGCGTCTCAGTCCAAGCTCCTTTCAGAGACCAGGAAACTTGATCATATTTCCATATCTGAGAGGTTTATGCTTCGTGCCTTTTTTTCAGCTTGAGGTGGTGTTGTAGACACTTGTCGCTGTCTGTTCAGATTCAGGCACATAATGATAAGCCTACATCAATATATGATTGAGGAAGTACTCAATGTTGTACATTTAGACTGTTTTCCTGTTATTTATACTGTAAGTGCATCATTTCATTATAATTCTGTGGAAAAACAAACCGTATTTTCCCAGCTCACAGCATAAATACATTGCACTTTTTGGGGCCTTATTATGGACTATAATAATTTTGACCCTTTTCCTTTTTTTTAACTTCTCTATTTAATATTCATTATGCTGATGTGCATGATGGATGTTCACTTTATACTCGGTATTTAGTAGAGATTTAGAACAGCTTATTTGTAATCCTGCTTGATTGGTCACATAGTTATTGCTGATATGGTATTTTATTTTATTTTACCTTAGAAAGGGAGAACAGGCCTTATTACATATATTTTAGTAAAATAAATGGACAGTTGAATAACTATTTCTTTGTTTCCTGTAAAAGCCTGACTTGTTGTCCCTTTATTCCAGTGTCCCTACGTTTAAGTATTTGTAGATAAATAAAACAACATCAAATAAAATACATTGATATTCCATTCAATTCAAGTGTTACCATCATATCAATATTCAGCCGTCTCTGTGAGTGTTTGATGGGGCAACAAGCTCGAGAACAGCTAATACTGCACTTAATTTAAGGAGTCAGGAACGATGTGGCTAATTGAGTGTTGTGTTTCTGTCCTGCTGGCAGGGCCACAGAAAAGATCCTGGCCCGAGCACGGCAGCTGGTCGATGTGAAAAAAGAGGACGGCTTCTCTGCGCTGCATCTGGCGGCTCTCAACAACCACAAAGATGTCGCGGAGATCCTCATCAAGGAGGCGAGTTGACGATACGTTTGCATATTTACCCATTTAAACTGATGCTTTTGTTGTAAAACAAAAAAAAATGTATTTCTTTTTGCTCTCCTTCTTCTTCTACAGGGGCGCTGTGACATTAACATCCGAAACAACCGCAACCAGACGCCGCTTCAGCTGGCGGTGACGCAGGGCCACACAGAGTTGGTGCAGCTGCTGGTGGACGAGGGCGCTGACGTCAACATGGAGGACGAGGACGGTGACACGGCCATGCACGTGGCCCTCCTCCGCCCGCAGCTGGCCAACGTTATGCTCAGCCCATCCGTAGCTACCAGCAGCAGCGAGGAGAGCAGCGACGGATGTTCCTCCACGTCTCTGTACTGCAGGGTGAGACTGATGGGGAGGGTGAGGGAGAGGTGGCATGTTGCTAAATATGTTCTTTTCATTTTTAAAAGATTCGTTCGAGGGGAGCGCCCAGTTTGATGAAACTGTTTTACTGTTACATCAAAGTTCACCACTTTGTAACTTTTGCCATTCCCGTTATCATGGGATAGATTTAAAACGTGAGTTCGGCTTTTCCAAGATCCTTTACTGTTGAATTCTTGGTGTTGCTGGAAGTGGATCAAATGAAAAGAGAGCAAGAGAAAAGATGCTGTTTGACAGGATGAAATGGTGGCTAAATAAAACCTGGCAACAGGGTAAATAAAGGACAAAGACAGGTTACTAAGACTACTAAGAGATGTAAATATAGACTGGATAAGAGAGTAAATGACGAGCAGAACATTACTTTAGAGCTGGAGAAAGATTATTGTGGGCTTTAGAGCGTAAGTGCAGGCTCATACTAGGGTAAATAAAGGCTAATAAGGGTCGAGGATAAAATGATGAACATAAATGAATAAGTGTTACACTATTTACCTTTAGTTCTGGGGGTTAATTTAGTGTAAGAGAGTTAGTTGACTTTACCAGGTAAACAGCAGGATGAATGTGAGAAAGAGTTGGAAGGAGTCAGGTGGCACGGCCTTAAAGACGGCGTTAAATAAGGAGAAAGGACTTTGGCAGGTTGTATAAACATGGCAGAAGAGTGGGGTTAACTGCGGACAAAGTAATTAGGAGTGCAGTGAAATGATACCATATATAGTTTAAAGCAGGGGCTGCATGCCCAGTAATGCTATAGACATTTGAACAATAAGCCCTCAACATTTAGGATTTCCTAAGATGACTGTGTCTTTGACTCTAACCTTGTTCTCTGGCTTTAAGAGAAAATACTGGCAGAGTTCTTGTAATTAATGAGAGAAGTGCACCCAGTGTTACAGTGGCAAAGATGGACCCGAGTATTACTGCAAAGAACGGCTACTTCTACTACTTGTAGTTATTTGAATTGTACATTGTTAACACAAACATGCTTTGTTGAGCTGTTAGGACCGCTCTGACATCATCAAAATGGGAAATAGATGGATTTAGGTCACATGATTTCCACCTATTCCTACACTGGGAAAAGAGAGGTTCCGGTAATTAGATAGATGCTAACTTTGTTTATCTGTTGTTCGATACTTGGCTGAATCTGGCTTTTCTGAAAGCTGTTAACTCACGAGAAGTAGCCTAATATTCATCTTACAGAGACCTTGACTCTTTGCTTTGAGCAGCACTTTAATTGCTGTTCCATCAGTTCGTGTTGGTATCATTGCACCAGTGAAGAAGAACGTCCTTTCTAGTCTACATGACCGCAAACACTGCAGCTCCTCTCAGCATCCTGGACACCTGCCAAGCGCACACTAATACACACACATACACAGCCATGAAGGTGGCTAGACTTAAGTGCTCAGGGCTGTTTTGGCCACTGTCAGCAGATGAGTTATTAGGAGTTCTTCCGTGCTGATTAGGAGTGCAATTATATATCAGCCTTAGCTGGGTTGCACTGTTTTTACTTCAGTTACCTAGTGTTGCTTAAATTCAGCTCCTGGAGGTTTTTAAGTTGTTCTCAGCTCTCACTGTTTGGATCAGCTGTTAGGTTTTTAAAGAGTACGTCTCTAAAATGGTCTAACATTTCTCTCCCCTCCCTTATCTTCTCTGTCCACAGCTGAACGCTACAGGTCTTCTGGGGAGTACGGAGCTGAGCATAGGCACAGCTGTCGCCTGTTTTCTAGCGATGGAAGGTGCTGACATCAGCTACGCCAACCACAAGGGCAAGAGTCCTCTGGACTTGGTGGCAGACAGCACCATGCTGCAGCTCATCAAGAGCTTTTCTGAGAAGCACAGGTAGCCGTTTGCAAAATTAGGGTTGAAATACACGAAGCGGTGGCTGATATTTTTATGATGCATAGTTCATAAAACCTTCTGACGGTCATATTTACACTCTTATGTGCTATTTTTCATTGACAATGAACCAGGATTTTAAAGACGAACAGAAAACAGTTGCTAAGGGATAAGCGCTGGTGTGTGGGAGTCAGCTGAGGTTAAAAAAGGAAGCCTTGGTTTAGTGGGGCGTTATAGCTGTGTGTTGTGTGTCAGGTTGCAGCGCCTGCAGGCCATCACATGTGGACAGGGCCTGAGCAGCGCCAGCCTGCGGCGGGTCCACACGACGCCCAACACCATGACCAACCTGGTTCTACCAACGCCGCCCGGGCCCAGCGAATGCCTCATCTGCTCCGAGCTGGCTCTTCTGGTTCTCTTCTGCCCCTGCCAGCACAGTGTGGCCTGTGAAGGTGGGCTGTGCCTTTTTTCTCTCTCTGCTGTTTGCTCTACTTTCATTATTGAATGTCAAACAGTATTGTTATTGTTACAGATAAAAATAGACTTTGAGTCTAATTGTGGTGCTTGTCTAAACAGAATGTGCCCATCGCATGAAGAAGTGCATCAAATGCCAGGTCACAATCACCAAGAAAATTAGGCAAGGTAAGTTCTAGCTGCTTTACTGTCCGAAATCTGAAGTCTTAAATGTTTCTTGTTACCTTAATGTTTATTCATGAGATTATTTAATCATTTATGATGTCCTAAAGACGACGTCTCTGTATTCGCGGTGCTCTCTGGTCTTGTGATGTCACTTGAATGGTAAATGAAAGCAGCTGCGTGTTCTGGACACTGCTGTCTCCGTGTTAACCTTATTATCTTTGAGCCATTAGCGCAGCAGGACGGTCTCATCTTGCACAGCACTGCACAGTCTGCATAAAACGAACTCGTTTAATAACGATGACCTCCCTCCACAGACCAAACGGAGGTGGACTGCAGCCCCGGCACCGAGAACTCAGAGCAGCACAACCTGCTCGAACAACTGCAGTCCCGCTACCGTCAGATGGAGGAGAGGATGACCTGCCCCATCTGCATCGACAACCACATCAAGCTGGTCTTCCAGTGCGGGCACGCCTCCTGCATCGACTGCAGCGCCGCGCTTAAGACCTGCCCGATCTGCCGGCAGACCATCCGCGAGCGGATCCAGCTGTTTGTCTGAGCTTCTCTCTCCGCTCAGTCCAGAGAATAGTGAAGGGGGGCGTCGGAGAGAAGCGAGGCTGGGGATGGGCAGTGGGCAGCTGTTATTTTGGACACCCCCAGTAACCCCAACCATCCCCTTGGATAAGCCCACAGGCTGCTTGACTATCAGATGCTGTATTAAAACACTGAGAGACCACCTTGTGTTCGGAGTAGCTTTCATCGAGCAGCGCAGGCAGGAACGTGTCTATTAATTTAATTCGATTTTCAGCTCCAGGACAGATGTTTAGCTGAGTCCGAGTCAAAGTCACGAGGCGACGCCGCTGCTTTGATTGGCAAGCTGGGAGGGTAAAAAAACGCCCCTCCCCTCACTCACTACTTCTTTTCCTCACTCCCACCCAGCCTCTGCCTCGTGTAATCTGTCCTCTCTTTGCTGCTTTAAGTGGATGTCTGTCCCATCATCCTCTCTGGCTCTCTGGCCACATCTGTTTACAAGGCTGCGCAGAAATCACTTCTCATCTTGCTCCTCAGCCTGTCCTGTGAATTATGTTTGCTCTCATTTGTATCAGTCTCTTAATAATCAGTGTTAGTCTCTGCAGAGGGAGTTGGTATAACTAAAGGCTCTCTATATAATCCCCAACCAATTGTCTGTATGCAAGGGGAAATACACACTGTATATGCATGAACATATGCATATTGCAAAGCTGAAAATGACCGTGTCGTCATGGGTGATTTGTTGTCGTCGTCGTTTTCTTTCTCTCTGCTTACATTCGTGGTTTTTAACGTACCTACGAGTACAGGTGTGTATTTATGTGTGAAAGGTGGTATTACTTAGTAACGTCCTTTTTCGGCCAAAAGGTTTTTGGATTCTACTGAAGTTCACCCCCAAGCCTCTACTCAGGGTATCAAATCATTGAAAGCACTTGGAATATCCATACAGAATTAAAGAGCCACCCCCAGATGCAGACACACACACACACACACACACATACAGATACACAGCATTATAAAGCAACAGGTTACTGAAAGGAAAGGTTGGAGAGTTGGGCATACTGACTAAGAACTGAAGTAGAAACACTTTGTCTAAAGTCACAGTTTCATTCTCATTAGTTAAACGAATGTTTGCAACAAAGCTGATGTTTTCCTCTGACAATACGAGGAGAAAAAAAAAGTCCACCAAGCTTCCCAGAAGCACCAGTCGGCTTCATTTCTGTGTTTCACTCTGTGTGTGGTGCCCACTCAGTCTGTCTGTCACATGGCTTGTGCGGAGAACCCAGCGAGCGCACACTTTAACTGCTATTTTGTTACCAAACCCACCAGATGTATTGTAAGATCTAGAATCAGAAGGGCAAAAACATGGCGTAGTCGTGTCACTCGTGTATTTCCTTCCACGTCTACCTTTGTAGTCCAGTCTTTTCAGAAGAAAGCCTCCCTTTCTCCTCTGGAGTTCTGGATTGTATATCATCCTGATATCCGTTCTTGGTGTGTTAACTTGAAGGGCTTATGCAGATATATATATATATATATATGTATAAATCTTAATTTAATTTTTATTTTCGGACATAAACTTCCAGAGACACTTTTTTTTCTTCATTAGATCCCAAATTTTGGGAGAGGCAATGTTAAAAAGATGTACATTTGAATGTTTTTTTTGGGAGGGGGGTATATCCGGTCTCACTCTGCCTTTCTTATGTATAAAGAAAAAAAAAGGTGACAGAGAAGGAGCTGGAGAAACCAAGGCGTACCACGACATTTGCTTTGAGGAAAGAACTTTTTTTTTTTTTTTAAATCAGTGCCAAATCGCATGAGGATGTGCATGGGCATGCACGCCCGAAATTACCTAGACGCACTATGCTAAACCCCTCTGAGCTCAAGCGAGGGTTCAGTTATTCCAGCAGTGTGAAGTGAACTAAAAAAAAAAGCTAATTTTCATGTTTTTTTTTTAGGTTAGAATCAGAAATATTATCACAGCACACTCGGTTACTGATGTTAGCAGCTGAGCTAATGGTGTTAGCCTTTTAACTTTAGCTTACTGTTTTGAACCTCCTCGTGTTCTCAAAGAAACGTGATGTTACACACTTATGAAATATTATCAGTCCCATATCGTTTGGAGCTTTTTACAAGTATATATATATATATTTATATTTTGTGAGACATTGTCAATCAAGGGACACGTTTCTTACAGAAATTTCAGCATTTTAAGGATTGTTGGTGTTTTAAGGTGATGGGTTTACAGGCAAAGGCAATAATGTTCTAGAAAAAAAGGGGAAGACGTTTGAGGTTTTTTGTTTCTTTTTGTTTTTTTAAGGAGGTCGCTGTGAGGGCGGGAAACAATTTATGTATAAAAATTATATTAAAGCAGCAGTTGTTACTATTGGTGTTTGTACATTTCAGCTCTTGGAGTTCTGATGTTGGCCTTACTGTCCATTCCTCCTCTGTTGATGTTTTTTCAGTTGTATTCTGTACAAAAATATTTTGCAATAAATATGGAACTGTTTTCTAAGGACTTGGGCTTCTCCTCTGTGTCATTTCTTCATTTAAACAATGAGATACCTTACCTCAATTCACTGTGCTGCATTTTCCCCTTGACTTGAAGCATGCGTGCAGAAATCAAGTGTCAGCAGCAACAGAATCAGATGCTAACCTCTGTGAATGAATGGTTAACTTATTCATTATATTTTAGATTTAAAAGGTAGCTCATTCTTTCAAATTTCACAGATTAAGCTGCATGTTTGTCGAAATTTTATTTGTAGAATAATGTGTCCACTCATATTGACACGTCTTGTTTAAAGTGATGTGACAAGATGCTGTTTTTAACAAAGGAAACCTCTCAGCTGATCAGATATCCGTCGGTTCTCCTCATGGATGGAGGCTTGAATCTATCCCAGCTCTTAATACCTGAGTTTCGAATCACCAGGTAACCTAACCCCATGCATGTCTTTGACATGTGGGAGAAAGTCTGAGACAACCCACGCAGACACACGGAGAGCATGTGAACTCCACACAGGAAGGCCCCAGGCAGGATTTGAACCAGGACCTTCTTGCTGTGAGGTGATGATGTATTTTGACCTAAAAATAGGTCAAAAATACAATTTGAGTTCAATTTAAAGGTTTTATTTTCAGGCTAATGACTGTTTATTAGCAACACATTTCCAAAGTGTCATCAACAGAGATGATGATGTCCTTTAACAAGGTCTCAGTCTGGCCTGTGTCGTGAATTTGATCAGAGTGACCCACAGTATCCTTAGCCGAACCATTACGGACTCTTCATCAAAGCAAAGGATTAAATCATGGAAAGTTTTGCTCTCAGTAATTGGTAAGAATGATCCTGTTAGTTGTCTCAATTTTTCAAAGCCCTTTTGGTTGCTGCCTCCCTCGCAAATCTCATAGTGCCCCTTGGTTTCTCCAGCTCTCCCTGCTAATCCTTACCTTCATCAGTGCACACTTACTTATTTTCAGACACTATTTTCACTCCTGTTTTCACCCACACAGCAAAGAAATGGATTTCTTTGTAGCCTATGAGAAATGAAAAGTCTCCAAATGACTATTTTTATACCAGGAAAACTATTTCAATCACACGTTCCTCCCTGACTACATTTAGGTGCGGGGGGTGGGGGGTGGGGATTAAACGGAAGAACACTGACTGCAGCATCAAAGATGATTTGAAAGGTTTAAAGACTGAAATATTTAAAGTGTGTGTAATAATGAATCCCTCGACCTATTTCCTGGTCGCATCCTGCAATGAGGTCCTTCTTAGTTCCGCTAAACAGCAGGTGAGCAGGTTGTGTTCGCTGTAACCCTTTTAGTGTGGCTGGTTTCTGAGCAGCGTCTCTGGTTAAACACTACCTTGTGCTTCCTCTTAGTCCTAATTGTCTTATGGCTCAGAAGGCTTTGGCATATGACTCAGTGCTTTGGTGACGTCTGAGGACAGGATGACAGAACAGTGGGACCAAAAATCAAACCGTGATGTTCGAATTTCTTGTTTTTGTTTGAACATCACAAAGCTGAAGTGATATTTATTTTTTTAAAAAGGTTACTGGGTTTGTCTAATCCTCTACAATAAATGCCAGCTCGGCCAGTTTAATTAGATGGACTACAACATAAAATCATTCAGTACTCAATATGTATTTGTTTGACTTTGTTCACATGTTAACATCACATCTTTTATACTTGCTATATCCCAGTATTCCCGCACTTGCCATTTCATTAGGCACAACTGTTCAACCTTGGAGCTAGCTCGGTGCATTTATGCACGTAGACATGGTGAAGACAACCTGCTGAAGTTCAAACCGAGAATCAGAATGAGGAAGAAAGGGGACTTTAGTGACCTTGAATGTGTTGTGGTTGTTGGTATTTCAGAAACAGCTGACCTATTGGGATTTTCCTGCGCAGCCAAGTTGAGTGTTTACAGAGAATGGTCCACAAACAACACATATCCAGTGAGTGGCAGTTTTCTGGGTGAAAATGCCTTGTTTATGCCAGAGGTTGGAGGGGAATGGCCAGACTGCCTTTCTCCTCCGAACTCTGGCAACAGTAACTCAAATAACTATTTGTTACAACAAACAGAAGAGCACAAAGGTACCAGTCCTCTCAGCTAAGAACAGGAAACTGAGGCTACAGTTTGCACAGGCTCAGTAAGATTAGTGAATAACTTCACCCCATGTCTGGTCTGGTCTGGCTACCATTAAGATGGTAGGGTCAACTTGAAAGCATGGATGCATTCTACCTTGTATGATTGGTTCAGCCTCCTGGTGGTGTAATGGTGTGTGGGATGATTTTCTTGTTCACTTTTTACCTCTCAGTACCAACTGAGCATCACTTAAATATCACAGCCTACCTGAGTATTACTGCTGACTGTGACCAAAAGAGGTTGGCTGCACAATGCAGCATGTCCAGTGTACCTACAGTGACGGCTGCTTTCAGCAGGGTGACAGATCAAAACTCAAATCCTTTTAAACTGGTTTATTTAACATTAACCAGTGAGTTCAGTGCACTCAGATGGCCTCCACAGTCACCCGATTTCAATCCAATGGAGAACAGGAGATTCACATCCTGGGTGTCCAGATGACAAAGTAGCATGATGCTATCATGTAAATGGACCAATTCTTATATAGTGCTTTTCTACTCTCCTGGAGCACTCAAGCGCTTTATACAAATGCCTCCTTCACTCATATTCATAGTCTGATGAGCAACTTAGGGTTAGTATCTTGTCCAATGATATTTGGCCTGCAGACTGGAGCAGCCAGGGATCAAACCACCAACCTTCTGACCTACTCTACCTGAGCTACAACCCATATCATGGCAATATGGAACAAAAGGTACCTTGCTGAATGTATGAAATTAAGGCACTTCTGCAGGCATAAGGGCCCCAGCTAGCAAGGTGTACCTTACAAACTGACTAGTCAGTGTTTTTTATTCCTGCACAATCTGGTGATGTAGTGATGAAGATACAGACAAAACCAAGGGGATGCCCTTCCTGTGATGTGAACTCAAACATCTCGGTTACATTTTGATCATGGGGAGGTTTGGTGAAAGAAAAATACAACAACAAATTTGGCACAGGATAAACAGGAAACACATGTTAGGAGACATATATACTTTAAATATTTGTGAATAAGGAGCTGGCATCCATCCATCTTTTCCACACTTTTAATTATGATGATCACTATACTGGCATTTTCAGGTATATTGTACATTCTTCTGTCTCGTATCCTTCTGATTTTAGCTTCTGTTCCAGCTCCTCCTCGTTATTTTCCTGTGTTAGAATAAGTGTCACTCTGACAGTCTGACTCTGTCTTATTGATTTTCGTTTGTTTCACCCACCACGAACAACACGTAGACATTTGCAGCCAGTGTGTTACTATTAGTGTGCTGCGCCTCCTGCAGCAGAGCCAGAGAGATGAGGTGAGATCGCCATCTAGTGGCAGCTGGAAAATCAGAGTAATGAATGTCCTGACGTTTAAACTCGCTCTAACACACACACACACACACACACACACACACACACACACACACACACACACACACACACACACACACACACACACACACGATGTTATGATTAATATCCACGTCATTATATCAGATAGACTATATGTGTAACGGGAAGGCAACAAGCACAGGGCGATGTCTCAGGGCTCCTACAGAGGGTGCACTTCCTCACCAAACTGCATTCCGTGCCCTGTGTGAGCTGAAGCTCTCTCTCTTTCCATCCATCCAGTGAGGTGAAGAGTTCTTACTGGAGTATGTAGGTTACACCTAAAGGTCTATCCAACAAGCTATCGAACATTAGTGCTCACAATGTTACAGAAAGGAGGCCGATAGTTGGATTGAAAGCTTTTGTGAGTGTTAAATGGCTCCTCGTGTTCTGTCTGAGAAAAACTCCAACATAAAGACACTAATTAATTTTGGGGTTTAAAATTTGTCCGCTGCGTCCTGAACCTTTCAGGAGCTTTTCATACAGTTTCCCAGTTTGACCACTTATCTCTCCACAACGACTGTGCAGGTGTAGCACTCTCCCAGTGTCATGCGGCACATTAACTCACCTGCAGATACTCATGTTCCTCCTCTGCTCCAGTCAACCAAAGAGTATTTGTGAATACTCTTTGAGAGTATTTACATGCTTCCACTAGGTCAGATCATCCACCACCATAAACTAAACTATGCTGATAATGTCTCTCAGCACCAGCCTCTCCAGTCACCTCTTTTCTCCACTTCCTCTAAGACATCAAAAACTGGATGTCATCAGCTTTCTCAAACTGAACTCTTGGCTGCGGCTCCTGAGTGGTTGCTCCACACAGTGGCTGATCTTTGTCTTGATGTGGAAGGATCTTTCCAGCTCCAGTAAGATGGAGGAACCATCCACAACCTGGGTGTCATCTTGTACTCTATCCTCCTGTTGTTATCATATACCAAATCCATTCAGACTGGCCATTACGCTGAAACCCTCATTCACACCTGTCTGATCTGCCTAACAGAGGCCTGGACAGGCTGCAGTATGTTCAGGACTCACCTGCCAGAGTGCACACCTGGCAACACATCATCCCCACCTGAATCTCCATTAAAATCCTCCTCACCTACAAATCTCTACATGCCATCGCTCCTGGTACTTTTCAGACCTTCTCAGATAAACGTCTACTCTCCTTTTGGGTCCTCGGCGCTGTTGCCCGCACGCTCTGGAAACACACTCCCCTTTCTGCTCCGAAATGCCTCGACTGCATTTTTGAAAAGCAGTTGATAAAAACTGTCATGTATTCACTGAAGCTTTTGACTTGGGCTCTTTGAAACGTGCTATTTAAATCTAATGTGCTGTCATTATTACCGAAGAACGTAAAGCTAATGATCCATATAAATGGGGTTTTTCTAACTCATAAACCTGTGTATGAACTGTATCAGCGTGACTAAGTTGGGATCCAGTGGCTGACATGACGCACGCTGCTTCAGATTCCAGTTTTTAAGTTGTCTTACAGGTTGGCTCAGACACTCACTGTGTTTACTGTATTGCCTGGTAACTGTGGGGGGGGGGAGAAAAGAACAGGTGAAAGCACAATAGGTTTGTGCGTACACTTTCACGTATCTGATATAACGAACCCGGGGAAGGAAGTGTCATATCGTTAGCTTCATAGCATAATTGCCTAAGTCACTTTGACCAGACAATGACTTAGGCACTTATGCTATGAAGCTAACGATATGATTCAAAGCTCTCAGGCTCACATGATTTGGTTCTAGACGAACTTTTATTTGATCCTCCATCAGATAATGGACAGATCAGGAATAAATGCAGATTATGCCTCTTTTAGCATTATTCCCCCCACATTATAGTTTGATTCAGTCTTCTGTCAGTTTATCTGTGGCGTTATCACAGTGTGACTCTTTCTACAGAGGTGTGTTTTCAGCACTGTCTGTTTACCTGTTTGCCACATCCACAATCCCCTGAGAGTCAGCTGTTTGTTACAAGGTGTGGCACCCTGAGTCAGGAAGTCCACATATTCCTCTGTGTCCTGTTTCATTGATGAAGAGTAAAACAAACACCAAAAACCAGAATGTGTTTGTAGTCACAGAGAAATCCGGCCCAACGCTTCCTCTCAACTCTTCAGTCTTTGTGGCAGCTTTGCCCTCCGAACTCTGAGGGTCCAGTTTTGATCCTTTGATGGAAGTTAACCAAAAAGATGCCGGGAGGTTTTCATGCTAAGGTTTAGTGATGCAACTCGCCCACTGGGGAAAGAAACCAGTATTCAGCCTGGCTTTGTTTACACTGTCACTAAACACCTGTTGTCCCATCAACAAGTTGCACTGCATCGGTTGCTTCTCATTCCACATACAAAACAAAATATCACCAGCAGCCGACGGGGTTTGTGTCACCGTGCTGCCTCTTGTTGCGGGAACACAGAAACGGAGTGTTCCCCACGGGATCTGCAAGCCTCATCTTCTACAGTATCTTAAGGGGGTGGAGGGAAAAGTAGATGCTTATCATAAGAGATGGAAGTTTGCTTTGTTTTGGGACATAACTTTAAAACGTCCACACCTGCAAGTTTTGCTCACTCGCTGAAATAAAGCGGGAGATAAAGGGAAAGAAAATGCGGCAGGAGGGCTCCCTTTACTTTCTCCAAATGTCACGCAAGCAAAGTGAACAACTTTAAGTTCATCTTTGGAGCCTTTGAAAGAAATACAAACCATCGCAAAATTTGCTGTGACGTTTCGCACAAATAATTCAGATGGCTATTCGACTCGTGAGATGCAGCTTTGTTTCTTGCACCTTTTGCATCATTTCAAATATATTGTAAAAACATTTTGCATGTTTTCACCAGTAATACTTCTTCTTTTTTTCTTTTTTTTAACCCCCCCCCCAAAACAAAGCAGTTAACAAACTTTACAACAACAACAACAATCTTTATTTATAGAGCACATTTAAAAACCAGCGGTATACCAAAGTGCTTAACATAAAAGACAGAGAAGTAACATGAGTATTATAAGGCCTCAGCAAAGTATCAAATATACTCACAGGTCAATGCCACTAATACACAGGGGTAGTATAAAATGCATATCAAGTAAAAACATAGTAAAAGCACAAGCCATAAAAAATATGTATAAAGAAAAATAGAGTAAGTCTAAAAGTCAGGTGCGAGCATTAACAAGCGGGAAAGGGGAGATTAAACAAATAGGTTTTTAACCGTGAATTAAAAGATTGGATAGAATCAGACGCCCGGATCGCAATCGGAAGGTTATTCCACAACTCTGGTGCAGCCAGGGCAAACGCCCGGTCACCTCTAGACTTCAGCCGAGATCTATGCTGCACCAAGAGTAACCGAGTAGATGATCTTAATGCTCTGGCAGGAACATACGATTTAAGGAGTTCCCTAACGTAGCTCGGTGCTGTGTTGTTGGTAATTTTAAACGTAAGCAGCAGTATTTTAAATTGGATGCGGTATTTAATGGGTAGCCAATGAAGGTCAGCTAGAACAGGGGTGATACAGGCAAACTTCCCAGTTCCGGTCAGAATGCGTGCCGCAGCATTTTGGACTGTCTGCAGTCTATGAAGGAGGGCAGAATGAAGACCAAAATAAAGTGAGTTGCAGTAATCCAGCCTTGAGGTCACAAAGGCGTGGATGAGCTTTTCCAGGTCCTTATGCGGAACATACTGCCTAGCCTTACAGGTCCAAAATGCTACAGAAAGACCTGCAAGATTCAATAAAAATGAATAACACTGTCAATTATTAACAAGAGTATTTAAGTGAACATGTGGATTTTCCTTGTAATGTCCTGCAGCTCTGACCTACAAAACCTCGTGTGAGCCTGGATGCAGCCTGAGATCCTCTGCTAGAAGTTCAGGCTACAAAACAGAGCAGATGAGGTTTTTATTGTCAGACGTCCCCCAGTCAGTCATTCCTGTTTCTTCACTGACATCTTTTGAAGAAACTTTAGAATTGTATTAGCACAAATATACAGTGATGTGCAAAATTCTTATTTCTATATAGTATATAAGGTAAAAACAGTGCTTGTGCAGTTCTAATGAGCTTGAAAGTCAGTATTTTTGTTATGAGCATGTTTATTCTGTAACACAGCCTTAGTCAGCTTTCTAGTC